>NW_027633874.1:0-12500 GCF_053919585.1 Euprymna scolopes
TGCACTAATTGATTCCCGAAAGGATGAAACAACAGTTCCTGTAAGTATTTAATAATAATTATAGTAAATAATTAATATATTTACGGGCGTCAATTCCATGGTCGAGTGGGGGAACCGCCGACTGTCAACACGACGGTTCTAGGTTTAATCCTTGGTTTGGGAGTGATGCTAGTCTAGCGGCACTGATGAGTTGTGATACAATGAAACAGGACTGTATGTTGATGACTACAAATATATTTTAAAGCCCCCTTTTTTGGGTAGAGCACTGTCGTAAATAATCTCACCCGTTACTTAATTGGCTGAAAATGTGAAGCTCTTTGTTTGTTTGTTTATAAACAGGAAATTTGAGAACTATGAAAGTGGTGGCGGGTGTCTATTTAAATAGACATTCCGACGAGTTATTTACGGGCTTCAATTCCATGCTCGAGTGGGAGAACCGCCGACTGTCAACACGACGGTTCTAGGTTCAATCCTTGGCTTGGGAGTGATACAACGAAACAGGACTGTATGTCGATGACTACAAATATATATATATATATAGTCATCCACATACAGTACTGTTTCGCTGTTTCACAGCTCATCAGTGCGGCTAGACAGGCAACTACCTCAAGCCAGGATTGAAACCCGACCGTTTGTACGGCAGTCAAGGCTCCTAACCATTACGCTATTGGCGGCTGCTTGAACGAGTAGTGAGTTTAACGATGTTTTGATATCGTCCGAAATACCTCCGCTCGATTTGTTTACACAAAGAGCGTCACTTATATGCTAATGGTAATTCGTGTTTCACTTCTCAATATGCTCAACTCAAGGTGAGGAGCACTATAGTCATCCACATACAGTACTGTTTCGCTGTTTCACAGCTCATCAGTGCGGCTAGACATGCAACTACCTCAAGCCAGGATTATATATATATATATATATATATATATATATATATATATATATATATATATATATATATATATTTCTATCAGTCCCGATGTAAGTATCTGTATATTCTATGATATAAAATGTGTCTGTATGGGCTTATCCTTATCTATAACCTTGAATATACAGCATCATCACGTTGACTCGCCCGCTTTCGTGTGGTCATCGAAATTAAGCAACATTGAGCGTGGCTAGTACTAGATGGCTGACCACTTGAGAATTCTAGCTTCCGTATGTGTCCTCCGCTTATCTCGGCATTGTTTCTAGTTATTCTGAACCTCCACTTGCCACTGATATTTAAAAACACCGACTCAGGTGAAGTGTGGTTGGAGATTGCGCAACTTTTGCCACAAAAAATTCATGCTCAAGCACCCTTACAAGGGGTATCCATAGTCTGTCAAGACTGAAGAAAACTACAATTTATATATATATATAATATATATATCTTTACATATATTTATATATATATATTAAGATAAACATACGTATAATCACTATATATATATATATATAATCTCAAACATCAGTCTCCGTCGATAATGTATACATACCTATATAATTTGTTCACCTTTTCGAATGAAAGATTGTTATGAATGACATTTAAAGATCATTTTCAACAAATTGAAAAACTTCCAAATGCCAAATCTTGTGTCCAAATAACATGAACGTTTTTGCTTTATTTGATTTCCGACAGCTCCACGTGACACACAGAACCTACGATTGTTTTTCTGTTTTAATAAAGTTCTTTTTAAAGCATCGTAATTTAAGTTTGCGAAAATCTGAACTTTATTAAAAAAGAAATAAAAATTATCATTCCCCGATTTCCTCATCTACACTTTTCTACGCGGTTTAAAAACGAGAAAAAAACATGCGACTTTCTTACTTTCATGTCATGTATATTTTTGTAATTTATATTAACGAATTCCGATATTTAGTTTCATTCAAGTTAACCACATAAATTCCGTCTTTTCCCGTCAAAATGACGTAGTAAAACACATGTATTGAATGTAGTAGTCAGTTCTCTTGGCTAACAAGTTGTGCTAAAAATATTAACTGAGATAGAAACCTAGCGAGTTGCTTTATAAGAGAGCTGGGATATTCCATTCCTATTTAGATAGGTAGGTTCATTCTTTGGGTTCTGATTGGCTGCGAGTATGTAGCCGGTCCTCAGAAGTTCTATGAGTAATCGATTCTTCCAGATTTTGCCTTCTATCTTTGACGAGGGATTAATTTATGCTCATCCACTGAGCACGCCCCTACAGTAGGGAATGCCGATAGAACTGCTTGAGCATTTTCTGCAGACTAAATTGCTCTTCCTCTAAAGCATTAGCTCTTCAATCCCACTTTCCGACGTTTGTATCACATCAACCTGCTGTGGGAATAGGATAAGTAATCTTCACAGCAATAATCGAATCTTAACTATTCTTACGTTTAGAAGAGTGGAAATGACTTCAGTGTCATAATAAAAATGTGTATTTCATATTAATCGATTTTTCAAGTATTTCTGCTTATTATCGTATATACGGGAATAATGAAAAGAATTTGTATGTTTTAACGAGTGTCTGAACTATTAAAATTATTATTGAACACTGGGTCATTAGAGGAACGAAATTCACCTCTAGACATAATTTAGTAAGAATCAGAACAGAATGAATATCGTCCATATTTATTTATATATATATATATATATATATATATATATATATATAGTGTTATAATGGAATAAATCCAGAGGAAATCCGGGTATGAGAGCTCAATGTGGTAAACAGAGCAATAAGATAAAAATTATAACACGGAAATTACATAATTGTCGATGCAATAATTTATTTCAACCTTATGGTATTTTCAAGCATCTAAATCAGACAATTACATTTTTGATACTGAAAAAGAAAAGAAAAGATCGGGCTTCGACCCTCAAAAAACCAAAGGTGGTGGTAGTAGCAATCCACTTAATACATTTATAGAGAGGGTGGTAGGGATTTAAAAAATAAAAATTAAAAATAACAAATAAAAATATTAGATTAGACACTTATAAGCGGCAGCCGGAAGCTGGAAACAACGTTTTTATGACCACAAACATTCTTTCAATAACCCAGAACTTAAGAATAAAACCGAGTTAGCTAAATAATGGTTGTTATTAAAAAATGAGAATCGATCCCCAGTTATTTCATGGTCAATCCTATGTCATTCGGACGTTCCAAACGGCTTTAGGCAGAGATGCAGTTTATACCTCGAGGAAAAAATAAGAATCCTGAAGTACCAACACAGTAATCTCCTAAACAAACGAGATAAACTGATGGCCAGATGTAGACATAAATGTAAATTTAAAATAACCAATAACTCTAGATCCGACGAACAGAGAATTCTATAATGGTAAAGCCACCGAATCTAACACCACTAGATTAATTACGATAAACCATCCTACCCCACCCCACTGGCAATTATAGTGTTGTCCGGTATATACTCGATAATAACTACTTTACGATTTGTTGTCCGAAATCTAAGCTAGGCATATATATATATATATATATATTTTTTTTTTTTCCCGAAGTACCTGATTTATCCAAATTACTTATAAATAAATGAGATAGCCGTAAGATAATAATTTTTCTCTGCAGATAATACATTAGTTATTAAACTGAGTTAAGTCAAAAAGACCAAATACTAAAACTAGATATTATTAGATTTGATACAAATCAACACAAAAATATAATTATTTTACTTATTTCTTTATGCGTGCATGAGAATAATTTTGTTGTACGGAGTGAATAAAAGTATATATTAACCGAAACTAGATACGTCCTATCGGATTGGGGGCGATCAATATTACAATTTCCCACTTCTTAATCAATTAAGAATTGAAATATTAATTACAACGACCGCTATAATCACCAATAAAATTATTTACATGAAAATATATAAAATATTAAATACATAAGACTCAATTTTTAAATTCATAGTATTATATTACAAATACAATATTTAAATGAATTATAAGATAATATTTATTTCTAACTAATTTTTACATAATACAGATAGTTTTAAAACTTTATATATAATATTCTTTTTATTTTTATTTTCTTATTTTTATTTATTTATTTTTTTATTTATTTTTTTATTGATTTATTTATCTTTTAATAGACCTACTTTCCATGACTCAATTAACTATAGGACGCGTGTACAAACTTCCAGTTTATTTCCCTTACTTTTCTCAGAGTTTCTAGACTAATATGACAGTTAACATTAGATCACTGTATCCTCTTTTCTTCCTCTTTTTTTCTTCTTTTTTCCATTACGCGCTGTTCTATTTCTTTCACTATATATCCGTATACTTTCGCCCCTTCTTCCTAGGTTAGTAAACGCGTGTCAAGGCATTTACATGTCAGAACGTACATCTTAGAGGCGTGTGTGTATGTGGGTGTAGGTGTATGTGTATGTGTTGCGTGTGTGTGTGTGTGAGTGTGTGTGTGTGTGTATCTATGGTTACATCGAGCTGCCGCTTATAAGTGTCTAATCTAATATTTTTATTTGTTATTTTTAATTTTTAATTTTTATTTTTTAAATCCCTACCACCCTCTCTATAAATGTATTAAGTGGATTGCTACTACAACCACCTTTGGTTTTTTGAGGGTCGAAGCCCGATCTTTTCTTTTCTTTTTCAGTATCAAAAATGTAATTGTCTGATTTAGATGCTTGAAAATACCATAAGGTTGAAATAAATTATTGCATCGACAATTATGTAATTTCCGTGTTATAATTTTTATTTTATATATATATATATATATATATATATATATATATATATATATATATATACAGAGAGTGATCCACATAAAGTACTGTTTCGCTATTTCAGAACTCATCATTGCGGCTAGACAGGCAACTGCGTCAAGCCAGGATCGAAACCCGACCGCCCAAATGACAGTCAAGGCTTCTCGCCATTGTGCTATATGGCTGCTGCTGTGTGGGTAATGAATTAATGATGTTTTGACATCGTCCAAATGCCTCCGCTCGATTTGTTTCCACAAAGAGCGTCGCTTAATACGCTAATGGTAGCTTAGATATCACTTCCCAATATGCTCAACCCAAGATAGGGAGCATTATAGTCATCCACATACAGTACTGTTTCGCTGTTTCACAGCTCATCAGTGCGTCTATTACTACAAGGCCGTCAAAATTACAAAAGAATGTGTGAATCAAAGCTTCCATGATAACACGGACATCATGTAATCCTATTTTCTCTACTAAATTCGACTACCGACATCTGAACTTCTATACTATCCTGTATACTATCTTATACTCTTCTATACTATCTTAGAAATTCAAGACAAATTCCACAAAGAATTACTATAGAAAATACGCAACTCCCAAAGATAAGACTAATAATGAAAAAGTGTTATCTATATTCATAATTTGGCATTTGCTTGTCTATATATGTCAGTTAAGTCCTAGTAGTATAAAATGTTCAGATGGGAACCTTGCTGATAGATATATTACATAAAGTAATTGCCAATGAGTAGGACGGATATGTTATAATATAAAAAAAAGCTTGAATCGTGAAAAAGGAAGTCGATGATATTTAATCGAAGATGACGTCAGACTTTCGGCGAAGAACAACAGATGTAAATGAGGAAGAATCGACTAAGAATACGCTTTTAAGAATTCTCAAAAAGCGATATTTAATATTGAATCGACTAGGACTTCTGTGTTCCTTTTATTTACCGAATATTGAATTTTTATTTTTGCAAGAACAATGTATCTTATTTTGAGATGAGGTTTAATAATTTGTGTATTTATTCGTATGTGTTGTCCTTATCTTCATAATTGCTATTGTTTCACTGTGGTTTGGTTGACTCGTACTCTGGCCTTCTGTCGTGATGTAACAACAATTATAAAGATAAGGACAACCGTTCGCAAAAGAGTGAATACACAAATTACAAGAATATTTTCAAATAAATCGTTTGAATATTAATGTGGTGAGTACTCCGTGGCTTTCGTTTCCAATAGCAGAATTACCATCGGTTGGGATAATAACAAAACACGTTTTCAAAGTCCTAATGGAAATGTATTCTTTTACGTAGACTGTGACTGCAGTGATAGTTTTAAGTGCTAAAAAACGCATGAATTTATTTATTTATTTTTTTATGAAAATAAAGCGTCATAAATGGTAATAATTATTATTTTTAAATATTTCATGAACATTGTGGAAAAAAAACACCTAAAGTCCATGTTAATGAAATCAATATAACTCGAGAAAATTAATTACTCGAAATAGCGATATTATTATTGACTTAATTGCCTATTCAATATTTTCGCCACAAAAATAATATAATTGCGACAAATATTTAATGTGCTTTTAATGCTAACATTTTAAATGCAATATTATAATATTTCCCTTGTATGCATGAATGTGTAAACATCAGAGTAAAGATTTTTTTTAATATAATTCTGAAAATAAAAAAAAGTGCTAAAATTTGAGGTCGCGCATCACTAAGAAAAATAATTTAAAAAAAAATAGTATAATATCTTTTAACGGTTAAGGTCCTGGATATAACCTTAAACTATATCCGATCGTGAGTCCCCAGTTTGCGGGCTTTGGGGAGAGTGGTGCCAGCCCTTTAATTGCCATTGCTCCCAGGTCCACTCAGACACAGAGTGGTAGTACCTGTTAGGGTCCCAACTATGGATTAAATAGAAACCGACTTGAAAAAAAAAATATATTCTATTAAAAATGTTTTTCTTCAAAATCACTGGATTCGGCATTAAATTACCTGAAAAAGGGTTGATATGCAGTAAAACAAAAACAACCAACGGTCAATATAAAAATATGTGCGGGCAGAATGGCGAAAAAGTAAGACGTTTATAACTTTCGTAACTAAATAAATATTTTCTTTCAAATTTAACTTATATTTGATTATTAATAAAAACTTATTGTTGCAATTTATAATAAAATTTAAGAATAAATCGAGTAATATAATTACTAAAATTGACTTTTTCAACTAAATTTGATATACGTTATGTTTCAAAGTCTAATGAAAAAACAAATCTCATCAATAATATAAGAATATTATTGATTAAAAACTCATATTAAATATGAAACTGTTCAAAGAGAAAAATAAAGACAGTATTACTCGTGTGCATTAAAAATATTCTAATTAAATACGCATTTTATTACAAAAAATCGACATTAATTAAACGACATTATGACACTTCCCGTGATCCGTACATTTTTTTTGGAAAATCAGCGAGTTTTGTGTTTACAGATGATTACCGATGTTATTTTTGACTAACCCGCTTTTGGGAGATAATTATAGCATTTGTAGTTTTATAAATATGTCCATTTTCATTAATTTGCTATCTTAGGATTGTCGTTTAATTATTTTCGTTGAAATAGTTTCAGAAAACTGATAATTAGTTTCCGAAAGATTTTTAAAGTTGATATATTCGAAATTGAAATTCGGGCAAAATTTTGTGGGTTTTTCTTCAACATTTTTACTGTAATATTTTTAACACATGAATATTTTTTTTCTTTTTTAAAGATTGTCTTTTGTCTGTTATCTTTTAGGCAAACTGAAAATTTAGACGTATACTAAAACTAATTATGATGAACCTATTTTTATAATTATAAGAATTTGTAAGATTTGTCCATTTTTGTCCAGATTTATGTATTTGTGTTGTGTTAACAGGGAGTCTGTGGAATGGTCCTATTCCAATAGAAGTTTGACAGGGACGAAAACCCTAGATTATTATTGCACCATCTTTGCACAGAAGAGATAGTATAATTTTAGAGTGCGGAAACATAATTTAGTTCGAGCGATATTAGATCAATTTTTTTTTTCGTATTTTCGGCAATCGGGCTATCCGTCTTTCCAAATAGCATAGAGGCTGATTACGTACTTAAAGATATGTAATCTTCTCAGCGTATTATTGTACATATTAGTTTCCTAGCATATTTTTTTTATTTATGGTGATTTTATTTTATGGCAAATCCACTATTTCGGATCATTTAATGCTAAATTCACTAATTTCGAACAAAGTTATGCTTAAATTTAAAAATTTATATCTTCTATTCAAGCTGTTTGGTTTGGTTGTTTTGTAGGGAAAATTTGTGTTTTTTCCAAGAAAATGGTCGAGGCTTGCAAAGGAAAGGAAACAAACAATAACATCAATGTTTGGTGAATATTAGCCCAGGAAGCCAGTATCTTCAGACGGTCTGATTTAGTAGCATCAGTTTAAATGTATTATCCTCCATTTGATTAATTAGTTGTGAAAGATCAGATTATTATTTTTACTAAACTCTGTACAATTATCTTATTCTAATTTAGAATTTTGTATGAGGGATCACGTGGTGGCCACTGCTATTTGTTCTATTCCCTCCTTAAAAATCCTTACATTTCTAAAAAAATATTTCTGTTTAAATCCACGTACATATTTGTTTTCATTTCGCTATACATTCAAACATTTTTTCCCCGTTTGATTGTATTTTCAATTCTGCCAAATGCAGACAGCACATTTACTCTTTACGTGGTATCGGACTTTAGAGTTATTGCGCCAACTAAAAAAAAAATCTCTTTATATGCGTGGTTGGCAAAAGAGTACTTTTAGCTAGGTAGCGCAATTACCCCGAACTTGGCGCAATTACCCCAAAGTACGGTATATTAAGTACAGTATCTGTGTTATCTACGATGATTTCGTCGACGGGTATTTCATGGCGACGCAAGTGATCTGTATAGGTCCGGAGGGCAGTTTTCTTACACAGACCAGTTTAGTATAAATTGTTCGCGTTATCTTTGAAAAACGGTGCGTCTTTCGGCGTAACGTCTACTCTGAAAGTTCATAGACACATGTTCCTTTGTGGACGAATGTTAAGAAAAGCTGAATGGAGGAATTTGCTAATCGAGCATGCCTTAAGGAAGAGTTATTGCACACAACTTATAAGACACGCACATACAGGGAGGTTAATATATATAAAGTTTAGTTTGTCTAAATGTTTGTTTCTATGTATAAGAATCACTTCAAAACTAATTAACTGATCATTATTAATGTTGAAACATGTAAATGTGTTAAGCTAGCTATATTTAGTTTAATTTAGTTTGATGTACAGAGGGAGTGGAAGCCTTTTTTTTTTACACAGTGATCACCACTTATCAAGGCCCGGAAGCCACTCAGGGATAAGGGTTATTGCAAGTACATTACGTTAGTGTGGAGATTTGATGAAGTGTTTACTTAAGGGGGCGGTTCATTAGGAATTTGTTAACATTGGACTTGAAGACATCCAAGTTGTAGTCCGGTGGGAAGCAGGTAGACGGAACAGAGTTCCACAGGCGTGCAGTTCTAAGAAAAAAGCTTTGTTCATGGAATCCGCGTTTTGATTTAGGCACAGATATAGAGTGGGGGAAATTTTTCACAGTGGTTTCAGCTAGAAGGGTGTTTTTCGTGAAAGATTGGCGAGGGGGAGTACCATAGATTGAAGTTCAGAGGAGCACCTGCCATGGAAATAACGATAGAACAAGGATAGGCTCGCACCGTCTCTTCTGTGGGAGAGAGGTTGCAGGGTAGAGAAAAGGGCATCCCCCACTAAGCCACGAAGTCTATTTTGTACTCTGTCAAGGCAGGATAGGATGTTTTTAGCAGCTCCTGCCCAGATGTGGCAACAGTATTCCAGCCTTTCAAATACTTCTGATTTTTATAGGTATTACGTGTAAAAGGATCTATAAATGAATGAACTTCATTATAATGTGATGACGTTTATCCCAGCAGCACTACAATTGCGTAGCTTCATATAAGTGTGGCCTTCGCAATGCATCATTAAGGCCCGTGAGCTGAAAAATGATGTCATCGCTGAGGTCCTAGGAAGCTAGATTTGTCGAACAGTCAGACTGTCAATAATGATTCAGAAGTATTTTCAAAAAGCATTAGAAAACTTAAAAATTGCATTAAAAAAGAGAAAAATAAAAAACATGACTTTTTTGCACTGAAAATCATTCAATATTAAAAATAATGAAATTCAAAATTTAAAAATGTATTTATACCTTAAAAGTAATAAAACATTTCGTATTTCAATGGATTTTAAATGTCGAAATACGTTCATTATGTACTTATAAATTATATTTAAGAAGTAGAAAAAAGAAAAACAGATTTATAATAAATCACAATTTTATTTAATATGATTAACAAATTATGCATGTAAAATGACGTATGTGTGAGATGAAAATCAAATGTTGCAAAATATAAAAAATGAATTTAGGCAATAAACGATTTTTAAAAATCTAAGTATTTTTCAAAATGAAAACGAACAATAATTAATGATTCTAAATAAATTCTAAATGAACAATAAATAATGATTAAAAATATTAAAACGAACAATAATTAATGATTTAAAAAAATCAAAACGAACAATAATCAATGATTTAAAAAAATCAAAACGAACAAAAATTAATGATTTAAAAAATTCAAAACGAACAATAAATGATTTTAAAAAATTCGAAACGAACAATAATTAATATTTTTTTAAAAATTAAAACGAACAATAATTAATGATTTAAAAACATTCAAAACGAATAATAATTAATGATTTTAAATAAATTCTAAACGAATAATAATTAATGATTTTAAAAAAATATTAAACGAACAATTAATGATTTAAAAAAAATTCAAAACGAATAAGTAATGATTTTAAAAAAATTCAAAACGAACAATAATTAATGATTTTTTAACAAATTTAAAACGAACAATAATTAATGATTTTTAAAAAAATTCAAAACGAAAAATAATTAATGATTTTTAAAAAATTCAAAACGAACAATAATTAATGATTTTTAAAAAATTCAAAACGATCAGTAGTTAATTATTTCTAAAAAAATTCAAAACGAATAATAATTAATGATTTTAAAAAATTCCAAACTAACAATAATTAATGAATAAAAAATTCAAAACAAACAATAATTAATTGTTGAAAAAAAATTAAACGAACAATAATTAATGATGTAAAAAAAATTCAAAACAAACAATAATTAATGATTTTAAAAATTCAAAAGAAACAATAATTAATGATTTAAAAAAATTAAAACAAACAATAATTAATAATTTTAAAAAAATTAAAACAATCAATAATTTATGATTACTAAAAATAAAAAAACAATAATTATTGATTTTAAAACATTCAAAACAAACCGTAATTAATGATTTTAAAAATATTCAAAACGATCAATAGTTAATTATTGTTAAAAAATTAAAAACGAATATAAATTAATGATTTAAAAATAATAAGGACGGACAATGATTAATGATTTAAAAAAATTAAAATGAACAATAATTAATGATTTTAAAAAATTCAAAAGGAACAATAATTAATGATTTTTAAAAAATTAAAACAATCAATAATTTATGATTACTAAAAATAAAAAACAATAATTATTGATGTTTAAAAAATTCAAAACAAACCGTAATTAATTATTTTTAAAATATTCAAAACGATCAATAGTTATTTATCTAAAAAAATTAAAAACGAATAATTCTAGAAGTGTAAGCCATTTTGAGTTTCAGAAAAGTTTCAGATGGTTCGCTGTTACACACAAGTCCTGGGAGGTGACTTGTTAGTAGCAGACAGTTCCACAGAACAAAATATTCTTAACGTATCGAAACCCGGGAAAAGAACATGTGAAATTGCTCCAGAAAAGGTTTAATATTTATGAAGCAATTCTGGTTTCTAATTGGTTGGTAACAAAACGTGAATTTATTTGATTCGTCAGTTCTTAGCAGCATCATTTATAAATAGAATCGTCCGACTGTGTGGGATCATACCCCATTAGAATCCAAAATATTGCAAAAATAATAATTAATGATTTTAAAATAATTAGGACGGACAATGATTAATGATTTAAAAAAATTAAAATGAACGATAATTAATGATTTAAAAAAATCAAAACGAACAATAATTAATGATTTAAAAAAAATCAAAACGAACAAAAATTAATGATTTAAAAAATTCAAAACGAACAATAATTCATGATTTTAAAAAATTCAAAATGAACAATAATTCATGATTTAAAAAAAATCAAAACGAACAATTATTGATTTAAAAAAAATTAAAAACGAACAATAATTAATGATTTTTAAAAAAATCAAAACGAACAATAATTAAGGATTTAAAAAATTCAAAACGAACAATAATTAATGATTTTTAAAAAATTAAAACGAACAATAATTAAGGATTTAAAAAATTCAAAACGAACAATAATTAATGATTTAAAAAAATTAAAACGAGCAAGAATTAATGATTAAAAAAAATTAAAACGAACAATAATTAATGATTTTTAAAAAAATTCAAAACGAACAATAATTAATGATTTTAAAAAAAATTCAAAACGAACAATAATTAATGATTTTTAAAAAAATTCAAAACGAACAATAATTAATGATTTTTAAAAAAATTCAAAACGAACAATAATTAATGATTTAAAAAAATTCAAAAAGAACAATAATTAATGATTTAAAAAAATAAAACGAATAGTAATTAATGATTTTAAAAAATTCAAAAAGAACAATAATTAATGATTTAAAAAAATAAAACG
>NW_027633874.1:15000-27208 GCF_053919585.1 Euprymna scolopes
AATAATATATATTTTGGAGTAAGCTACTGCATGGAGGCACGCGAAGCGTTCTTCCCGGGCGATTTCACGGATTTCGATGACAATAAAATATAGGAGTGTGAAATAGTCGTTGTTCAGGCAACGTCGGGTCTCCCCGTAAGTTTGTACATATTTTCTTACTGAGTTACTTGTTTCAAGCGAACTATTGATAAAAATACAAAATATACATTTTGGCCAAGCATCGCATAACCTGTCATTGGGAACTTGGAATTATGCTGGTAAATATGATTAATTCGAGTCTCAATAATCGATTAAAGTCCAATATGTCTTATTCTAAACTCGTAATCAAAATGATCGAGCAGTTGCCAGTGCATTGCACACATTATTGCCATTAATTTACATCAGACTAAAGTCCATTCGCCGCTTATACTCTGTTTCAACCAATACAATCTCCGGTCTTCTTCGGGTTGCTGATACATTTATGCACGGTGACGTTCTCTGATTTTTTCAATGAGTTATCACTTATCTAGGCACAAAGCCACTCGAGGATAAGCGTTAATGACATGGGTTGTCAGTTGAAGGATGAATTATATTATGAGAAAACTGTGCAATAAATGGAATCGGTAAAATTTTATTGGTGGTTGAAAAGGTTTCTTGGAATTATTGAAGGAAACACGCTTAGTTTTGGCAATATTGAATGAGACCATTCATTTTTTTATCCTCATTCCACTGCAGATTGGGCGTCTTCCTCAAGTGTTTCTACCATTGCTTTAGTCAGGTTCATTCGTTTCCTCCTCGTTTCCGTTATAGAGCGTGGTGTCATCAGCAAATATCCCCATCTCAGAGACAATTTCATCAAGGTCATTTATGAATATTAGGAATAATAAAGGTCCAATGATCGACCTCTAAGGTATAGCTGCATTCATATCATATTGTTTAGATGTACGACCGTCGAAGACAACCTGGATTCTTCTCTTATTTAAGAAAGATTTAATTGTGTTAAGTTTTCGTCCAGTGATACCGTATGATCAGATTTTGCTGAGAAGACCATCGTTCCATACCCTGTAAAAGCCTTAGATATATCTAGGGCTACTGCCTTAACACCGCTGCTTTGTCCAGTGTATGATGTATAGGTTCAGAGATTACAGCTAAAATATATGCTGTAGAACGGGCTTGCCTAAATCCATATTGTTAGTCGGTAAGAAGTTTAGCAATCGTGAGGTGATGGATACTAAATTGAGTGTTTAACGCGGTCAAATATGGATTTGCGTTTCAAGCCATTTTGAAATTGATGAAAACAAAAAACATACGTTTACCAAAGATAAATAAAAACTTTAGTAAGTCATGTTTATTTAATTGTTTTTTTTTTTTCTGTTTTATTATATAGACCAGGGATTAAGTTCGAAGTATTTGCTTATTTTAATTTGTGTAAATGCGTCCTTGTATGTTTTCACAAGGGAATTATTCGTCAATCAGTTTCTATTGGTCTGTTAAACTATGTGTTTATTTGATATAGCATTTTAATACTTAAACGATCCTGGTTAATGGACGCATGTGATTTTAGACGCATCAAAGAATTTTAAATAAAAAAAGTTATATATATTTTTAATTGGAATTCATTATTGAATGAATATTTAAAAAAAGTTATCTTCCTTGGTCTGTCACGCATGTTTTAAATAATATTTCCAATCGGTCTGTCACGCTTAATATTAAAATGATATTCGACTGCAGCTCATAATATCAATAAACGAATCTGGCTGTCCGATAGTCTGTCACACATCAGTTTGATTTGCGTCTTCTGTCGATAAAAGCATAGATTAGACGGGCGCTCGCAATGCGTCTGTCACGTTAGTTTTAAACATAATTTATATTGATCTGTCCCACTTAAGATTCAAATATAATTTTTTACTTTATATAATTCTTACTTTTCACACTTTAGGTTGAAGCCGCTTTTCAGTGCTAAACGCGTATATTAGGTGACTACACTAAAAAAACATCGAGTCTTGTTTATTCAAAACTGTTTACAACGATTTTAAACGCTTTTAAATGTCTTCAAGTGTTAGTTTTCTATAGAAAAATAATATCTATATATTATTCCATTTGTTAATTTCTTAGTTAGTCTGTACGTTACAATTTCTAAAAAAAAAGCCAAATACACTTTTTGAATGTCAAACTGCATAAAGAAAACAAATTAAGGAAGTTTTGCTTTAAGAAGTCAATCTGTCAACCCTGGATAGGAATATGAAAGTATATAATAATTGTTTTAATGGTGTGAGGAACTTCCGAATTCTTGTAATTCCGACGTGCGAAAATTCTTTGCCGCAGAAAGAAGTCAGCGAACGATTACGCAAAAAAATGGAACAGAAAAATTCGAGCAAAAAGAACATTGTTTGCCAAGATGTTCTGAACTGAACGAGTACATTTAAGATAGTCTCTTACAATGTGATTTTATTATATATATTGAACTATGTAACACAATATTACTTTCGGAGTATTTATTAGTAGTTATTAATTTATCTTATTCGAGCCATTTCTGAATTTTTTAGATGAGGATTAGTTAATCGCATTATTTGTATTCATCGGACTACTGTTCTAATCCTTAGTGTGATTTTCACAACGTTTCGGTCGATGTAACCTACGACCTTCAAGTGTATCTTGTCGAACTCGGGAATGGTCCGTCCAAATTCCCGATTCTGACAGAAGCGTTCCCGAGTTCGACAAGATATACTTGAAGAAGGTCGGAGGTTACATCCACCGACACGTTGTGAAAATCACACCCAAGATGAGAACAGTAGTCCGATGAATCCAAATAATGCGAATTATTTGAGTCAGTCCTGTATTCAAAATACAATAGAAATGTTAATGAACTTATATTTGCTGTATGTTATTGATTTTCTGTCTAAAAATTATTTTTTGCGTAAGTCATAAAAATATCAGTTTTATCAAAACTTATTTATTGATTAAGCATATTTCTTATTCCGTAGCATTTCCACGGGTCCTGCTAGTAATAATCCTACTTCGGTTACTATAAACGAAACATACACACAAATGTACGATTCTTTCTTTTAAAAATCGTGCATGACATCATGTAAAATTCTAATTCTTCGGTGACATTTATGACAGTTAACTTAACAATTCTCAATAACGTTTTCTGTTTTTTTTTGTTTTTTTTTTACTCACGTTCACCCCTCTATCCATCCATTATCCATCGCGACCGCAGCCAAGATTGAACTCACTACACGAGGTTGTAGTGTAATTCAAATCTTGTCGGTAGCTGAATACTTGATACTTCGCCAGAGCTATCACGGGTATTTTTATCATGACGTCATCACTAGATAGGGTGCCTACCACTGTTTAAGAGAGTCCTAACAACCCTTGAGAGAAGGATACACTGCGCCAGTTTCTCAACCTGGTATTTTAATTCGCGGTACATACAGCGCCTCGCCTTCCCAAATGGTCACCCAATTGGTACTTGCCAGGCTAAGCGTTGCTTAACTTCGGTGATTTGACAAGAACCAGTGTATCAACGTGATTGTATCGTTCACCCCTAACAAGGCGTATCGCTACTTGGACGTAAGAGACTACTATTTGAGATCGTCCCAAATAGTAGCTCCTTACGTGCTTAGGAAAAATTAACACGCTGTTCGTTTACGTTACATTTAAATTTCTGCATATCAATACAGCCAGGGAAACAGGTAACAGGAAGGGAATTCCAAAGTGTAGCTGTTCGAGGGAAGAAACTATTAGAATAGAAAGCTTTCTGGCACTTAGGGATCTCAATAGTGAAGAGGTGAGATTTTATTGCTAAGCGGGTTTGTCGGAGATATGTACGTCGAGGGGGCACAAGTGCAACGAGTTCATCAGAGCACATTCATTTAACGCATTTGTAAAACAGGCACAGAGATGAAACATTGCAGCGGTAGGACAGGGGTTGGAGATTAGTTGAGAGAATGAGACCTATTAAATTGGAAACTCTTTTTTGGATCTTATTCAAAAGGGAGAAATTCTTGGTAGATGCAATAGCCCAGATGCGGCAACAATACTCCATGCATGGGCTAATGGTTGCCTTGCACTTTTGCGCAATCGGTGAATGAGTATTATTTTATAATGTTTAAATGATTTCATATATTTGTAAAAAGAAATTAAAAAAAAACTCAAACTCTTTAATCATTGGGAATATAATTGGTTGTTGAAATGTAATGTTATTTTCCATGCAGCAATTTATTAATTAATAAATAATTAATGTTTAATTCATACGATATCAAGTTTTTTGAAATAATTATGTTTATTCATGAGCGCGTTTATCGTCTATCTGAGCTAGAAGTCTAAAAGAGGAGTAAAAAAGAGCGGGAATAATAGGAAGTCAATTATTTTAAAAACACGATTTGATCATTTTAGCGCTATGCCAGCTTAACATAAAAGACGTCTTGTCTCTTCAGTCACGCGTAATTCTCAATAGCAACCAGCATCAAAAAACTATTAGAACAGCCAAAATCCATCTAAGAATTCAAAGTAAGCGTATTTCTTTATTTTTACTAGAGTGACCTCTCGTCAAGACCAAAATGCTATTCCAGGACAATAGTTGAATGGTGTCAGATGACCGGTCACATAATACCGCGATGTCTGTTAATGGTGAAAATTGGACAAGCTTTGATTATTAATAGGACGCATTAACAACTACTTGTTTACGTTAGACTTGAAAACGACTGTTATACTCAGCTGAGAAGTAGCTCCGCCGTATTGTGTTCCACAATGAGTTAGATCTTGAAAATAAAGTTTGTTCATGTTGGTGAAGAAAAGATAGACGCTTGTATTGGGTGCATTAAAGAAACAAACCACTTTTGTTTCTATTGGACCATGCACACAACGTCGGAAGAGAGAGAACCAGAAATGTATTGGTCGGTTAACCAGAGTTTAATATTTGGTCAGATGTTTCCTCTTTGCTACACTTTTCCATCTTCCTGCTTAACCCCTACTTTAAGTAATATGATGCTCGTTTCCCCCAAATAAGTTTTATTCAGTCTGCTATGGAAGTATTAATGTTTTGATCTCCGAACAATAAAAAACTGAACTTATCCTTTTCGGCAAATTTGATGACATGCTTTGGAATCTGTAGGAACGTACAGTATAATGGATATAAGTGTTAAGTAATAAAAAAAAGTTCTAAGTGATAATTTTTTGTGAGCTTAAGGTACTTTTTGCACTGCGAACGATATTAACAATAAAAGTAAGATCTCTAAATTGTCATGGCTGATGGCATGAGGGCAAGCTGTCTACGGAATCAAAATTTTGTATAGGTGCCAGAAATGAATGTAGAGCTCATTGACTTCGGCAAAATTCACCTAACGAAGGTCCGAGGTTACATCTAGCAGAACCTTTATGGGAATAATGTCTAAGATAGGTACAGTAGTCCGAAAACTAAAACTAATAAAACTTTAATGAATTGTTTTTTTCTTTCTGTAAAAAATTCTTTCATTGACCTTACATTTTTTTTCGGTCCCCCGACAAAAGAAGGGTGGACCTGTAAATTCACCCTCGTCTGTTCGTCTGTCCGCACTTTTCTCAATAACTACGTCTTGGAATAATATGAATTTTTGCTCAAACATTAAGCATGATATGAGTAAAAAAGTAACCGAACGGATTTTCCGGGAAAACTCCGCCCCCTCCCTAGGGTTAAAATAGCTAAAATTGACACTTCTGAGCTTATTAAAAAATTGATGTGTGAATTTTTATAAAACTTTCTGAAAAATTGTAACTAACTGATTTCTATATAATTTTGTTTTTCTTTACTTCGCGATAACTCTTGGGTGTGCCCAAGGGGCTCTTTTAGGGCTAATAAAAACACTCCATTTTTTGGACTTTTCTTGCCATATTTGTCCAAAATTTTCTGTGTATGTCTATTTAGCAGTTTTGCATGGTGCTGAACTCAAAATTAAATATGTCAAGAACTTGAGGACTTTTGGGTCTAAATGGGGGGGCAATGGTGGACTTAGTTCTTTCCTTTTTTTTACATGGTGCCGAACTCAAATTTACATACGTTAAGGCTTAAAACTGCACCGTTTGTTCATTTTAACCAGGATTTGACGTCCCCTGGGGATTTTGGGGGCTAAATGGGAGGGGGCAATGCTGAACTTAGTCATTTTTTATGTCTCGCTCAGTGTGCTTTCTTCACTTGTTCTTTTTTGTAATCTTAGAGCTGGGGAATATTTTCAGCTCTGGCGAGTGGTGTTGATGACACGGAGAAATTGTACGAATTTCCTGGCGTCAATGTGATGATAGGTGTTTGACTGGGTTCTATTTTAGTGTTCTCTTCTCTCTGTAGAATATTCGTAACAAAAACTCCTCCACCTACAACCACAGTAAATATCTTTCATAATTTACCTGCGCACATAAAATTAAACTGAACTTTCAACGAGCAAAGCCTCTGCCCAATGATTACTCGCTTGTGAAACGTAATAACACGAGGCTTCTTTCAACATGTTTATTTTAAAATTCAATGTTAAAAGATCTTATTTAGCCTATCTCTTAAATAATCAAAATGTGACCCAAACACGATCAGTCTAAACAATCGTTATCAATTCCTAGGGGTAGCTTGACTGTCTACCCGACAAACTCATTCACCTGGGTGGCCTTTGAGCTTGCATGAGCGGCGACGCGTTTGTACATAAAATAATATTTTCCATTCTTTTTTATTGACAGTGTTTTCTTATTCCCTGTAGCTGTAATATAGAAAAAAAATAATGCAACTCTACCATCATTTGCTCCGTGCTACTATAATTCTTTTATTGGTTTGTTTTAGTTATGTTTAAAGTAAGTTTATATGGTCGATTGCATAATATTAAGCTCGTCTCGGCCATCTACCGAAGACGGGAAGAAGAGTGTCAGATACGTGTGTTCCTGTTTAGAGTCAACAGTGAATAGAAATAGTTTACTAGTTTCTTATCCACGTTGATTTCCTGTCACACCGTAGCTTTCTGTACAAGTCATGGAGTTATGAAGAGTAGCCACTATATTATGGATTCGTTATCGGCAACTCGCGGAACTCCTGCTTTTCATAATTTGTCCCTCAGTCCTCATTTAGAATGATGGTTTTTCTGACAAAGGCAGAAGAAAAAAACTGTATTTCATGCCGGCAGTATTTTTGCGTGAGGAGTCGCCTTAAATGTCGGACATTTTCTGTTTCTATGCTTATCCTTGTAATTATATAACTAATAAAGTTTTAACTGGGCTGACGTTATCCGACTGATAGTCAGGAACGCGTACCTTGGATTAACCACTAAGAAGGCTATCCTATCAGCTGGTGCAAAGTACAAGGGTTTCTGTATTGCTATTTGGTGAATACATTTTGGACCATGCAGTAGTTCCTGGTGGGGCTTCTCGATGGCATATTAATGGGTAATTGTTACGGATTTACCTAATAATCTGCTACAAATAAAACATATATTTCTTTGTTTCTTTTTCCGTCTTACTTTGCTTCTCTGCCCTGCTCTAACAATGTATGTCGACCTGTTCCACAAATCCCAAAATTCTACCACGAAAATTCTCCAGGAAAAATACACGATTAAACCCAGAACTTCAACTTCTAAGGTTGGACCCCACTACCATATCTCCTTTTCCAACATCAGGGCTATACTTTCCAGAGAGATTGAAACCCAATTACAGGTGACAAAACTAGACCTATTATTCCTGAACGAAACTAGCATTCTACCAACTATTTCCCTAGACGAGTTCATAATTAAAGCATACTCTAACTTAACATAAAGATCTGACTCCCAAAATCGCCATGGGCATGGTATATTTGCCTACATTAGAGACAGCTTTCCCTGTGGTAAGAACATTTCCAAAAAACACCCTAAATTACCCTATATATGCTTCCGGATTTCACTTGCTCACCACCGCGTTTATATTTGCCATTTATCACCCCCCCCTCATAACAGCAGAGTTATTATATTTAAGAGCATATCTGAGAAAATTGACCATATCTTGTCTGCTTATCCTTCAACTACCATTCACGTCTGTGAAGACTTCAATTTCACAATGTTGAATTGTTAGCTCACTCAAACGCAGCATATGATGAAGGGGAGGTCTGTCACAGTTTCTCCATTGTTTATGACTGGGACTATGGCAACAGAATAATCTTTTCGTTGTTTTGACTCTCGAATATATACCTCACATAGTCAGACACGGTTAATTAACCGAGAACCCATCACTCTATATAGAAACATATAAGATATCAACGGGTACACACTAGAGGATCACAAAAATGATAAAAATATGCTGTTGTCCTAGCCCTACTTATGACCTAACTCTGCTTGTTCTCTTAGACCCCCTCTAACAACTTGCCCTGAGCTATGTTTATCACTCAGTTGTATCAAGTAAGATGAAAAGGAAATATAATTGTGGTTAAAAGTAAAGAACCTTACCTCATGCACCGTGTGGCTCGTGTTAGGAAAGAAAAAAAGAGAAAATAAAAATGGCCGCCCCCTGGTATTTATGGACTGATAATCACGAGATGTGAGGAGAGGGGGGACGGGTATGCAAATGAGATGTGGTTGGGTCTCTCTATAAAAGAGCCGTCTTCTTTCCTTTGGGTGTCAGTGTGGAAAGTGCAGAGAGAAGAGAACAGTTGGAGTTGAGTTCAAATTTAACGTCAGTAACAAGTCCTCAGACGTTTCTCTCAATCGTACAGTTTATAAATACTCTATGGCTGGCTGGTATAGCTTCCATACATTTATATCATACCTACCTCTGCGTTCTATGTTTTAAAAATGTGTCCTCTATGGTATCAGACCTGATGAAATGGTTAATTTTATGGATAAACCATTTCATACACTCGAAAAAATTCCAGCTAAAACCTAACAGCCAGCCGTGGATCTTTCCAGAAAGGGTGCTGCTCGAAAGAAATAGATGTACTGAGACGAAATCCGCTTTCAATACTGCTAGCAACCACTGTAAAAGAGTAATGAATAACGCGAGGGAGTTGTATAGTCAGTCCGTTAAATCTAAAGTAGCCGAGTAGTAGCTTGGTTTCTACGAGTTTTGGCAAATAGCTAACAGGGTCCTGAATAGAAGCGTGTGCTCTATCCCAACCATCATCAATGGTCCTGAGGTAACCTCATCAGCATCAGACAAAGCCAAACTCCTTGCCAATAACTTTGCAGCTTATTTTACCCTATGCGATCAAGGCCGCCAACCGCCCCTATTTCCTATGTATCTGAAAACACGCTATGCGACTTACAAATATCTGTGCGTAATGTTGCCAAACTAGTCAAAACCCTTGATTCCAGTAAAGCAACTGGTCCCGAAAGCATTCATATTATCAAAAAGCTTCAACCAGAACTAACCCCCACTCTTACAAAGCTGTTTAAGCGTTGTCTTTAGGAGAATTGCTTCCCAACATCCTGGAAGACCTCATTAGTATGCCCCGTATTTAAGAATTCAGATGATCGGTCATCTCCCTCTCAGTACATGCGTCATGAGTAAATTGCTGGAATCTGTGTTAATTAGAGAAGTAATCCACCGCAAAAAATAATCTTAGTGGCATGCAATATGGTTTCCGTTCTGCTAATTCTACAGTAGATTTGCAGACGATTATATCTCATAGGATTAGCGAATCTCTCGACGGAGGCTCCTTTCTAAGGAAAATGCTCTTGATATATCAAAGGTCTTTGATAGGGTATGGCATAAATGTCTACTCCAGCCGCGGTATAGCTGGAAATGTCTTCTCAATTAATAAATCTTTTCTCTCTGATAAGTTCATTAGAGTAGTGATTGATGGGCTCTTTCTGACTTACATCAATGGTTTCCCAAATCACATCCTAAGATAATTCGTAGGCATTTATGCTGACGACACTACACACCAAAGGCTGTAAACGGCCAAGTTTTCATTGGTTTTCTCTTTTCTGATCTTGAGCTCGTGATAAAGTGGAGAAAGAGGCGGCTAATTGATTTGAATGCATCTAAAATCAAGCTTCTATCTTTACTTTAATTCCTATCTAGCATCAATTGAAATGAATGGCTCTATGCATATGAAGATTAGTGTGTAGATGCGGCCCGTTGCTGCTTAGGTAATGGCGGTGAAGTTCGTCATTGATAATGTGCAACCCAGCTCTATCCTACTAAACGAGAACCCACGGTGAAAATCTTCAAGTAGTACAGGACCGGGTAATGCTTATATCCCTCTGGAGTTATATATTTACATTTTTCTATATTTCGAATAAGAATGTGAGATTGACAGGTTATTTAGGCGAATGAGTAAAAATCAAATGTTCAGCAAAGGCACAAAAAATGGAAAGGAGGAGACCAATCTGTCGAGTTAAATTTTATTATTTTTTTGATTTGCTTTTATTTCTTTATAAAATTATTTACTCGATGCAAGAAGTCTCTTAAAATTCTCAATTGAAGAATAGCACGATGTGGCATTGGACGTTGACAGTCTAATAATTTCCTCAGACATTGAGCCGGGATATAAACGTGAAAGTCAAACAAAGTTCAAATCGTATAATTGTGCGTGAACGCGCCAGTTCCAAAGTCATTTAGATCGGGCAGGTAGCCGTTAAAAACTCACTTAAGATATTTAGAAAGAGATAACCTTGAAAGAAATAAAGAATGAAAATGAAGTCGTAACCAACTTTTCCATTTGGATTCAATCCATACGCGGAATATTAATTCACATATGAAGACATGCCATCTATGGTGTGTTTTTTTTTGTTTTGTTTTTTTTACAAGGGTGTCACTACTTCTATTTTCCTTTTTTTTCTCTTTTTCTTTTCTTTTACTGTTTTATGTTTCCTTACAAAAGAAAGATACCCACGACTTGTGTCTTACTGGGTTAAGTCGAATCTACGGCTTTCAAAAATAAGTAAAATCCACGACTCGCAAAAACTCTAGACCTTGTGACTTACTGAATTAAGTTGAATCGACTGTTTGCAAAAATTATATAAATCCACTACTTTGTAGAGAGATGCGTACTTCTAGCTCGAACTGCAGCAAGTTCATAATTTTATTTACGTTCGGAATAAAATATATTTCAGTTTCTTTCCGTTTTATTCCGCGAGTAAGAAGTTGCAAACTTAAGGTCTTTTGTCTCCAATTTGAAAGTAGGAAAGTATTCATAAAATTCTTGTCTAGACAGCTGATTCATTTCAAAACGTTCTTACGTTTCTTGGGTCTGCCTTTTTCTGTCCGTCAGACAATAGGTGATTGAACGCGATTCATTTCCGCTTTTTTTTTCTTTAACTTCGGTGACGCTAACACGAGGACACTTCTTTTCATCTCTACTGCCACTTAAGAAGTGATTTCTTTTTCTCGGGCCGTGTCTCGGCACAAGTTCCTGCCCACGCCCGCCTCCACATTAAACGAAAAGGGTTAATTTTATTGGCCAAATTCTATCGACTCACTTAAATTTTCCTAAGGCTTCATCTGCTTATGTGACGAAGCGAAATAAGACGATGGCAGTGTCTGATTGCAAGGTGATCTGGTGGCATCCGGTATTAGGAACGTCATTCTTTGCATTGTATATATACTACAACTTAGCGTTACCTCGATTTAATCTAAATTCATTGCAAAATTTTAATTTTTAAAAATGTATAATATTTAAAGATTATAGTGGGGAAGGTTATCTGAATCTTTCACTTAGTGATACAAGCACCAGGTGAAGGATTGTTTCAACAATCTGCCCCACTGTAAGAAACACAAAATTTGCTTAATTTCATCATAATACAATTTAATACAAAGCTTAATTCTTTGAATTTTCGGATTGGTAGATGTGCTCATTTTATGTCCTTGACAAACTGTAGTATAATAAAAAAAAAACATAAATTTGGGGAGTATTTATTTATTGGTATCTAATGCTGATTGTTAAAATTTAAATGACAAAAAAAAATAAAGGTATCTGAATTTTACGGATGGCCGTTACCGGCTTTTTTGTCTATTTTACGTAAATAAACTAAATATAACCTATATCTAGATCGTACGCCTATATATCAATCTTCGCGAAATTTCACTTTACTTCTTTGCTTAAAGTTTTAAAAAAATCCACATCACTTATTGATCGATTAATTAGTTTAAAGGTGAATTTTTTACAGAGAAATATATACACATACATTAGTTTATATGAATAGATATATAATCATTGCTTCTCGTTTGCTGTCTTTCCATTGTTGATCTAAATGACAATATTGAAGGTCGTGTCATATGTGAGAATAATTCAGTATAGACTGGCATGATG
>NW_027633875.1:0-27203 GCF_053919585.1 Euprymna scolopes
AAGTGTTTATATCTTGTGTATGCGCGAGTACCCACAACACCCCCTCCCAAACTTTTTGCATCGTAAAAAGCTTATTAATATTTTTTTCGCTTCGGGTCGGTAGTTAGTAGGTCGGTGAATTTCGTCTTCATGCCCAACCGTTGCTGTCCTGGTGTTTGTTGGAGTGTATCGCGATCGAACGTCTAAAAAATGGCGTCGATCGGATCTTTCTCTACGAATAATGTTTCGTTAGTATCATCTGAGTGGGAAGAGTTACATGGCATATGTGGAGTGATACACTGGCTGGATTGATGTTGTCCCGCTACTATTAAGTAAGGCTGCAGCAGTATGCGAGCATTGGGGGGGGGGGGGTTCTGTATATATGGTGCACCGGAGGAGATATCATCCGATGGAGAGCCACCATTCGACTTATTGGAGTATAAATCTTTCATGGGAGACTGGAGCGTAAAGAGACGTATATTATCCGCACATTACCCCCAAAGTCATGACCGAGCTGAATTAACCGTAAAACCAGCCAAAAGAATTCTCATGGACTACGTCACGATCGCTCAGTACAGGCGATGATGACAGGTCGGCGAATCCGTTCAGGTGCAGAATCAAGAGAAACCATATCGAAGACGATGAACAAAAACGGGAAGAGTTGTCGAGACTATACCGGATACGGTTGGATGGAGGCGGCAAGATCACACGACGTAATCGTTGTTTTCTCCGAAAGATCCAATCTGTCATGGATACGCAAGATTATTCGGCGGAACAAACACGCCCTCAACCACCTCTCCAAAGGCCAAAAATGGGTGCAGCGTATTTCCGTATGATATATCTGACGCAGATATAGAGGTTGATAACCAAGACCCGATTATGCACAAACTAACAAGTCCGATCTCATGACGCAGTATGAAAGTAACACGACCGCCAAGACCATTATCCCCACAAATGCGAGGACCAACACACAACTACGCAGAACTTTCTCAACAAATGACCAAAAAACACCGGTGTTGCGGTCATAAGGTGGAGGGCACATATAAAGAATGGGGACGACCGATGAAACAGGTCGGAAAAAAGTGGAACACAGGTCGCCATGAGCGCTAGTCTCGGACTCGGTAGACTTTTTAAGTTCACTTTACAGACGATTCGTTAAAAATATTCAAATGAAATTATTCGTTATAACAGAAATTCGGTAAAATTAATCTATTCGTAATAAAAGTAATTCAGTAAAATCAATATATCCGTGAAAATTTAAATGAAACAAACTTATTCGTTAAAAAAGAGATTCAGTAAATTAACGTATTTGTTAAAACTGTAGATGATGCTTAAAAATAGGCGACACGAAGCCGACAGCAAACCATGCCAGAAAAAATTGTTTGCATTACTTAATTATTTTTTGCAAATGTTATTATTCATTGTGTTGCCCTTTTTTTAGTATTATAAAAAATATACTACTGCATAAATTATTTATTGGTTTCGTTATATTCTTATAGAAAAAATAAAATTATTTTAGATCTGACAGTGTTTGCTGCGGACATTGTGTCGCCTATTTTTCTGTATTATCCGAATGCAATTCGATGAAATTAATGTGTTCGTTAAAATATTATTCAATAAAATTAATTTATTTGTTAAAAAAAATAATTTGGTAAATAAGAATATTCGTTATAAACGTAATATTATTAAAACTGGGGGATTTTTTTTTAAATTGGGGTAATTTTAACTGCTTCCGTTTGATTTTCAAAGAACTTAATTAAAAGAAAACATGCAGA
The DNA here is from genome assembly GCF_053919585.1 of Euprymna scolopes. NCBI lineage: Eukaryota > Metazoa > Mollusca > Cephalopoda > Sepiida > Sepiolidae > Euprymna > Euprymna scolopes. Next base: position 1,755 of record NW_027633875.1, read on the forward strand.
TGCTTATTGGAGAATATCAACACACAGAAGAAATGCAAAAGAAGAGAAAATCATTTCGTGCATGAACTTTCTAAATCGTAAAACTTTCGAAATCACTCCACCTCATGTGAAGAAAGTGGAGAAAACACATCATGTCACATAAATTTTGCACCATGAATTAAAATTCTTAAAATCAACGATGAATTCAGATGGCCGGATTATTGATTTATAATCACTTTTTATGGACTATAACGTCGGGAAAAACCCAGAGAAAATTTTTCAACGAGCTGATATTTGAATGGTCCTTCAAAAAGCATGTATCGATATTTTCACCGAAAATTGAAAGAATGCAGAAAAGTTTTTTATCGCTGATGAAAAAAGGTTTCTCATCCGGTTTCATTTTGTTTACGAAGTCCTCCTTAGAATATGTAGAATCATTTTTTATAGCAAACTCCCTGTATATCTTAGCGGTAAGTAAAACTAGCCTATACTCCTTCATCCCTTCTGTTTAACATGCTTGCTTATCTCCCACAGACTTCGAAACACCTATTTACCACAAGACCATGCCTTCATGTGCTTTAAACTAAACATACAACATAGTGTTGGCTACGTATATTTCCTCTACCGTTCTTCCTCCACCTAGGACTGTACCCTAATCAACAAAGTCTCTGACAGCAGAGCTATAGCACTCTCCTTAGATACGATATAAGTATGTGATAAGTACATGTGTTTGGTGACTTCAATGTTCACTACAGTAACTGGTTTGGTTTCACTAGTTACACAAACGCAACTGGTAGCATCACAAATGTTTTTTTTTATAGCTCATTCCCTAACATAGTCAGGTACCCGATCCGTCTCCTAGATCGACAGGGTGAACAAGCCTCACTTTTAGACCTATTTCTGATCACAGTTCCCAGGAATTGTGTAACAAATGTTCATAGCCCACTCAGGAATGCCGCTCACGTTGTGATAATGATAGAAATCACTCTATACTCGCAACCTCAAGTTGAATAGCCAATATTCCAAACGATAAGGTACTATAAGAAGGCTAACTAGGTAGTATGTACTCGGAAGCAAAGCGATCTGCATTACATAACTATGTCTCCTACTAGATAGTTTTGCAACGATTAATACGAAACTGAACCGATACTCCTTGTTATGCTAAATGTCCATGACTCTTACTTGAAAGCTGAAATTATCTTCCCTCAATAATAGAAACACACTTTATACCTACAGCTTCAACTTTATTCGCATCTACTGAAAACCTGCCCATATATCTATTTACCTAATTATACATGATTCAAAACTTACTGTTTTATCCGTACTATATTGCACTCACATCTCAACCCTCCTGTCATCTAACATATATTTTGGGCACAACTCGTAGTTCAATTCTTAATACCTACTCATACTGTAACGTTATCCTAGACCTAAGCTAACATAAATAAAATAAAAAATATAAAGGGAAAGCCTCAAACCACATTATCTCCTTTCTAACAAACCTTCTTACAATCTTAGTTGCTTACACTGCATGAGCTCTACTCACCCTCTTTATCCAGTAACAATGAAATAGCAATGCCCTAAATCACTTTGAGGAGTGCAACTATTCAGCAGATATATAACCTCTACAAACTAACCCAGTAACATTAACTAACCACGGGGGGTCGCAGAAATACCTGGAGTAGAAACCAGGCGCGGGGCAAACCCTCTCAGTGCTGACGAAACCAGTAGATCTTCCCAGATCATCCGTCTAGGAGAAGGAAAACTCCGAAACTAAACCAAAGGGGAGGGAGGCCTCTTCAGTCTTGGGTGACAACCTTCCTAGAGCTGGTGACTCAAACAAATTACTGGTTTGCAAACCTAAACTGCTTAAGGATTAGATAGGCTCTGTCTATTGTCCGGCTTCCATACTCCTTCTTTGCCTATTAGTCAGGTGCAGAGACACTATCACAGTGATTCGACAGAAACACCCAGTGGTAGATCTTATTTCTTGTCTAGGGCAACGAACGTCGTTTTCCCCACTCCCGACACACCCCACCCCTAAAACTGGGCACTTGAGAGTGCTTGAGTACCATATATGCTTGAGCAATTAGATTGGGTTGACCTTCCTCTGATGAGTTGAGGATACCGGATTGACAGTTCCTGGCTGCTGTTTCCGACTGGTAGTACAGGTCCCTAACTCTTTCGTAGCGCTTAGAGCGGCTGCTCCATCAACAGTTGTAAAATATCGGGATGTTTGTAGTGCCATGACGCGCATGAAAAGGAACCCTGCACTCATCCCCGGTGGGATTTCCTGAGGCCACAATCCTAATTGAAGAAAGTTCAGCTGATGGTCTACTTGTGATGCATGTCTGATGCTCAGCATAACCTTTTATTCAGCTCCCCCTTACCTAAACTGAAACTCTTTAAAAATTATGACGACAGTACAATCTAAAAATAAGCTTAAACCAGGCTTAGAGTCAAACAAATCCAACTTGCCTTCTCCCTTGGGGCTTGCATTCACAAATATCTGTGGGCTTAGAACGAATTTAGCTGATGTTGAAGCATTTCTCCTAACAAATACCCCGGATATCTTAGCACTAAGTGAGACTAACCTACACTCCTCCATCCCCTCTGACTACTTTAACATGCCTGGATATCTCCCACTCTGCCGTAAGGACTCTGACAGACACATGCACGGACTTGGAGTTTACATTCGTAATACCCTTCCCTTGACTAGAGAAACAAGCCTAGAATCGGACGATCAAGTGCTTTAGACTAATCATGCAACATAACATTAACTACTTTTACTTTCTCTACCGCTCTCCCTCGACCTAGGACTGCACCATAATAAACAAAGGCTCTGACAGCATAGACACAGCACTCTCCCTCGACACTAGCGCACAGGTACATGTCTTTGGGGACTTTAATGTCCACCACAAAAAGTGGCTTAGATTCTCTACTTACACAGATGCAGCGGGCAGCACAACTCATAGCTTCTCTATATCTCACTCCCTATCACAAATTGTTACGTTTCCAACCCGTTTCCCTGACCAGGAAGAACAACACGCATCACTTCTAGATCTGTTTTTGACCACAGTTCCCGATGATTGTATAACGAATGCTGACAGCCCACTCGGGAACGCTGGTCATGCAGTGATAATGGATGAAATCGCCCTAAACTCTAGACCCAAAACTGAAGAGCCAGTGCTCAAAACAACAAGATATTATAAAAAGGCTGACTGGGAAGCCATCAGCGATCTTATCAGAACTGCCCTATGGGGAAATATTATTTTTCTTCCTGCTGAACAGTGCGCAAACGAGACCACTGAATGGTTCAAAACTGCAATCGAAGCGCATGTTCCCATGCGGAAATTTTATAGCAAGCCCCATTCTCCCCAATGGTTTACTTAGACTTACGCAACTGCCATTGCTCAAAGGCAGCATGCATACCACAGATTTAACCGACATAAGTCCAGTTCAAACAGACAGAAGTACATAGAAGCTAGAAGTAACGTTAAGAAAGAAATAGCGACAGCTAAGAGAGAATTTACGGAAACCACTAAAAACGCATCGAAGCACAAAAACTAGGAACTCGTGACTTCTGGAAAATCTACAACAGTGTAAAAAAATCTACAACAGTGTAGAAAAATCCAGGTTGTCCTCGACGGTCGTACATCTAAACAATATGATATAAATGCGGGAGTGCCCCAGGGGTCTATCCTTAGACCTCTACTGTTCCTAATATTCATAAATGACCTCCCCGACAAAATGTCCTCTGAGATGGGCATATATGCTGATGACACCACACTCTATAACAGGCATGACAGGAAAACAAATGAACATATATCTAAAGAAATGGCAGAAACACTAGAGGATGACCTCCAATCTGTGGTGGAATGGGGACAAAAATGGATGGTCACGTTCAATGCCGCCAAGACTAAACTAGGTTCATTCAATAATTACAAAAAACCTTCTCTACCACCTATAGCAATGGCCAACGACTCTTTATCTGAGAGTACATCTTTCAAACTCCTTGGCCTAACGTTCACAGGAAACATGAGTTGGAACAATTACATTGAAGGCATTGCCAGGGCCGCTGTAAGGAAGGTGATAGAAAACTACTAACACCCCAAAGTATCCTGTACCTCTATAAGGCCACCATTCGCCCATGTATGGAGTATTGTGGTCATATTTGGGCAGGTGCATCTGCTACTAGTCTCTCGCTCCTTGACAAGGTTCAAAAGAGGGTCGCAAATCTGATAGGCCCTGAACTGGCATCTAAGCTTCAGCCTCTGTCCCATCGACTAAACGTTGCATCCCTCTGCCTATTCTACAAGTATTTTAATGGTGAATGCTCTGACAAACTGCAAGCACTTGTGCCCCCATGACGTGAACACCCTCGACAAACCCGACAGGCAGCTAAATCCCACCCCTACACTGTAGAGATCCCTAGATGTAAAAGATCTTTCTACTCCAGTAGTTTCTTCCCCTGAACCGCTAGAATTCCATTCCAAGTCCCTGCTTCCCCAACTGTACTGACGTGCAGAAGTTCAAGTGCAACGTGAACCGACATCTTGCTGCCCAAATCTCTACATAGTACCCCAGTAGGAGTTGCCCCTGATAGTATCCCCCTACACCAAAGTGGCAATGTGCTTTGTTTGGGGTGAAAATGTAATTTAAATAAATATCTTTATACTTTATTTAAATCTGCATTATTTGTGAATCGTTATATTTTTATTAGATTTTATCTAAAATCATTTTCATAACTATTAATACAACTAAGAAACACTCAAAAGCAAATAAATACATTAGCAATCGCAGGTTTGAAAAATATTGAGTGGGTGCAGAGATTTTTTTTAAAACTTCTTATTTTCGATGGTTTATGTTTTATTTCTATTTTTATATTTGTATAAAAGAAAGTGTGAGACCTGAAGTGAACCCAGCCCCCCCCCCAAAAAAAAGAAATAAGTAAAAAGCACATAAAAGACACATTGCGACACAATGTATGAAGTAATTGTAAAACACTAACGAACGTATACATTTTATTTTATTTTTACTTTTTATGAAATATTTTAGAGCGTATTTTGAGAAATGTATGCCCCCGGGCTCCAAACTAAGATGCACGGTGATATGCTCAATTGATCATTCAAGCAGCCATTTTGATAATTTCACAGCAAGGAGTCGAAAGATCTAATTCCTCCATAGCCACCAACTCATTGCCAAAGAGTTTACGGTCTTGGCATCAACCGACAAAATATAAGAAGATAAATAATTGAATAATGACAAGAGAAGTTAGTGAGGAAGGCGAAAGGGGAGGAAGTAAAATGAAAGGAAATAAAAAAAGATTATAAAATAGCCTGTGGTATCAATGGCGTCTTAGACTAAATGTTAAAGAGCGAAGCGACAGGGGAGACAATCGGTATTATCGCCCAGTTTTTATCTTCATTAAAATCGTACATTTATTGAGTTTATTCATTCGCTTCGGCTTAATTGCAAAAGTACTGCTCCCGGGCTAAGAGACTATTCAATATGTGTTTTTATTTCTCTTATTCACGTCTTGTCTCTTTTTCCCCTATTTCTTTATTTGTTCTTTCTTTTACTTTAACCGAAAATAGGGGAGATACAAAAGGCCATTATTTCTGTTGCCTCTGTTAACGCAATGTCGTTTTCAGTCTGCCAATTTCTAAATTTAAGATTACGCGCTTTACTCTTTTTCTTGTTCGGATCTGCTGCTTTTGCCTTGAGGTTTTCATGGCACTGTTGCAGAAATTTCAGAAATAGAGAGAATTTAAAATGTTCAAACTTAAACCATTTAAGACACTTTTGTTACCCATTAGATCAAATTTCTAAGTAAAAAACCTTCTTCCATCTCCCTCTCTCTTTCTTTATCTCTCTCACTCACACACACACACGCGCGCGCGCACACACTCCCGTTCTATTTTTCTCCCTCGCTTTCTCTCTCTCTCATCGTCACTGCTATCCGCAGTTACAGACTATTAGATTACTTTTGGGGCAATATTATATATATAAATTAAATTGTCTGTCTGTCTGTTTGTGTCTGTGTGTGTATATTTCCCTACCAATCTACTCTGTCAATTTTCAGTCTACAGAATTGAGACTTGACATAAGGGGTACTAAGATTTGGGAAAATCTTTTTAATCGGTTTTCGGCCAGAAATCTGGCTGTCAAGGGGTCAAAGTTAAAAGATTTGACCTTTGAAAACTCCACCAAACTCCTCTGCCAATTTTGGGTTGAACACTTGAAATTTTAAAAGTTTATTAATTGAACATGGATCAAACTTTTTAATTTGATTTGGGCCTAAAACAATAAATTCTAAGGGGTCCTAATTGGGGTCAAAGTTTAAAAAAATGATCTCTGCGGGTCTACCAAATTACTCGGTCAATTTTTGGTTTAAACATTTGAAATTTTACATAAATTGTATTCAGACATATAGCAAGCTTTTAGATCGATTTTTGGCCGAGAATTTGGCTGCCAAGGGGTCAAAGTTTAAAAGATTTGATCTTTGCGGTCTCTAGCAAACTATTCAGGTAATTTTGGGTCTAAGCATTTGGAGTTTTACGTAAACTGTATTCAGACATGCAGCAAGCTTTTTAATCAGTTTTTGAGCGAAAATTTGGCTGCCAAGAGGTCAAAGTTGAAAGAGTTGACCTTTGCAGACTCTACCAACCTCTTCCGCCAATGTGGGGTATAAACACTTGGAATTTTAGATGTAGGTTACCTGGATATGAGTCAATATTTTTATATATATATATATATATATATATATATATATATATATATATATATATATATATATATATATATATATATGCACATAACGTTATGAACAGTACCTAGGGCCAAGGCAAAGCCAAACTGAACTGCTAATATATGTATATAATGTGGGGCTTAAACGCTTGGAATTTTAAATGTAGATTACTTGGACATGAGTCAATCTTTTTAATATATATATATTAGTGGTCTGGCAATGCCAAAAGGGAGACAACCGAAGTAGCAAAACTGAAACTGGCCTTCTTGGCCACTATATACATACATGTGTAGGCAAATTTGGGCATATTTTATTGGTTTGAAAATATAGGTTGCTTTTTAACAATTTTCATAAAGCTTTAACCATATAATAGTATTATAATCTTCAAAAAGCCTACAAATTTCGATATAATTTCTTTCCATAGAACCAAATATATAAGCATTTAAATATTCAGTTTGGCTATCAGTATAGATACACTGCTGATCAAAAATTTAAGACCACTTAAAAATCTTTTAAAAAGAAACCTTTTTTAAAGGATAGATTTTGAACTCCTCTGACTTAAGGTTACCAATATTACAATCTAAAAGGTTATGGAAACAAAAAGCTACATTCCAAAGATTTATTTTTAAGATTTACATTTTTATTAAATTAGGCTTTTTACACAGGATCAAAATTATAAGACCAGAGACAAAAATTCTATATAGATCCCCTCATTAGCTTTTCATACATAAAGTAAATTTCACGGTGTACAAAGACTATTTGATACTGGAGATATTCATGATCGTACCCTATTTCTAAAAGAGGGAAGATTTAACATATGAGAAATATTTGGAATCAAGTAACTCCTGGCTGTTATTTTAGATCATTTGAACCATGGCAGCAAGTTTTAGTCTTCTCTCCATCAAGGCCAGATATTTTGGGGATTCATATATATATATATATATATATATATATATATATATATATATATATATATATATATATATATAGAGAGAGAGAGAGAGAGAGAGAGAGAGAGATAGATAGATGGATAGATAGATATATAGATAGATAGACAGATAGATAGATAGATAGATAGATAGATAGATATCCTCTTTTGATGACAAGTATATTAGGCTTCGAAATACCTTGGTTTAAACAGTCCCCTTTATCCCCCAACTAAATGCACGTATACCCTTATTAAGTAAATCAATCATTCTATATTTACCAATATATAGTTCTTGTGACTTCATTTTCACTCTTATTGTCTCCATTGCATGTGTGTGTGTATGTGTGTGTGTGTGTGCATATATATATGCACACACACACGTCTTATATATATATATATATATATATATATATATATATATATATATATATATATATATATATATATATATATATATATATATATATATATATATATATATATATAAGACGGCACTTTTCGAAATATCGTTGATTGGGCATTAAAATTTTTTTATAAAAAGCGAAAACAATATATATTTTTTTCTTTAAATAAATATTTAAAAATATCAAGCAAGTTTTCGGCTCAAACAAGTCATTTTCAAGCGATTTGTTTTGTTTATCTTTCCTTTCGAAATGTAAAAATCTTTCTTGGTGGTGGTCCGTCAGAATATTAACAGGACAGTTTAAAAATCTGATTAAAAGCACAAATACCGAAAAAATATTGATGATATACGTAGCCACAGTACGAAAATGTCTAGCATTCTAGCATATTCTGGTGTGGCCTGGTCGTAAAATACGCATAAATATATTTTCATTAATGTAGAATTTCATTTATTATAAAGAGAATTACCATAGGTATTTAACGTAACGCTAATTCTTTTAAAAAAAATATTAATAAAAAATAAAACGGAAAGAAACTGGGGCATGTGCATGTGAGTATTATGTTTTTTCTAAACAGTTCACTTTTTTGTAAGTAAAAAAAAAGAAAAAATAATCGAGCTGAGATCGAAACTAAACGCAAAGTTAGTGAGTCAAAGTACGATAATCACCACACTAGCGTGACACGTGTCTTGCAGGTGTTTTCAAACTATTTATTCTTAACATAAGTGACTTGTGATGAGAACTATTCACACATACGCATTCGTAGAACAATTAGCGAACAGAGGAAAATCCGATGATTCCTACGTACCATTTTTTTTTTTTTTTGCCTCCTTAGCGGCTTTTTCTTCCGGACGAAAACCGATTAAAAACTTTACCACATGTCTTAATACTTTATATATATCAAATTTCAAGTCTGTAGATAAAAAATTAGTAGAGTACATAGGTTGAGAAATGTCCTTACACATGCATTCTCACTTTTATAGATATACTAGCAGACCGCCCGACGTTGCACGGTCGTAAAGTACGCAGAAATATTATATTTTAATTAATGCAGAATTCTTATTTATTATAAACACAAATACCGTAGGTATAAAACGTAACGTTAAATTGCTTTTTAAAAATGAAGTAAAAAGAACGGAAACAGTCCACTTCTTGTAAGTAAAAAGAAAAAAAAAAAAAAACACTCGAGCTTGTATCAAAACCAAAACATAAAGACATTGGGTTAATTACGTTAACCATTATACCAGCTTGACAGTGAGTGTTTTACAACCAACTCATACGTAACATAAGGAAGTTTTACGACCGCGCATGCGCAGTAATGAAACAGTAGAAAACAGACAAAAAACTGGTGGCCTCCCACTTACTAAATTTTCAATTTTGACCCCTTAGCACCCATTTTATTTTCGTATGAAATGGGTTAAAAAGTTTTCTGAATGCCTGAATAACTTGTATACCAAATTTCAAGTCTGTAGATTAAAAATTCGTTGAGTATATAGGTTGAGAAGTGTCCTCACACACATTCTCACTTTTATAGAATGTATATATATATATATATATATATATATATATATATATATATATATATATATATAGAGAGAGAGAGAGAGAGAGAGAGAGAGAGAGAGAGAGAGAGAGTCACAGAGAGAGAGAAAGAAAGAAAGAGAGAGAGAATTATGATGAAGCAAGGATGGTGTGTCTCGTTTCGCCATATTTAAAATTAATCACTGGTTATCTTTCCCTTAACAACCTCTCCAGAAATAGATATCAAAATCAGTCTCGCAATTGCTACGATTGAGAGTAACTCGCTAAATATCGTACAAATTATCTAAAACACTACTTGATCAATTTATGTGATTTTTAGAATATGTCATTTTGCTTCAGTGACGGGTACGTATATCAAAGACGTTTCTTCATTTTTTTTTAATTAGGCTTATTTCTTAACAATAACTCAAATTTAATTTTTAAATATATATTAATAATGCTTGCTAAAATTAGTTATTCATAGATGACAGGTACTTCCACTTCGGGAGAGACAGAGAAGAACTGTAAGTAATAGCAACTTTGGAGCTTTCATCTGATGTAGTTTTTTGTAATACATAATGGCCTCCGTTCTGTATTGACAATAGATGCCCCTTGAAATAGTACCTGCGCATGTAATCGTGAAGCAAGGGTTGCGCACTTCGAAACCGTGTCTCTTTTCTGAGTAGGCACTACCGGATTCCAGTGACAAATAGAAGTTTAGGACGATTAGAAAGAATGCAGAGAGCACATACAGCACCTGGTATTTCCAAATATTCATCCATTTAGTACTGACCAGGCTCAATGCCACTTAACTTCGGTGATCTAACGGAAACCTGTACGTGAGCGTGATTATGTCGTATATGTAATACGTAAGACATTCTATCTAATCTATAGACGGTACTTCTATTCTGGGTTAATGACTGAGAATAATGTCAACTAAACGCTGACACCATAGTTCTCAAATGTGGGTCTATTCATTGGATACAGTTAGATGTCATAGGCAGGATATAAAGCATTCAATTCCTATAGAAATAGAAGGGGACTACGTCAACAAATACACGATAGATGAACAGGATATAATAATGCAGCAGAGTGCGAAACAGGAGAATGGGCGTGTAAAATATTTAATCGCATTGCACCCAACTAACCTCGCCCGAATGAGTATTTCTTTCGGTTGAACATCCATTTTGCATGCTGACTTTTTAGAGGAGTCTGCAATATGAATAGACACCTCGCTGTTCAACACAACACAATCTCCTGAAGATGTGACCCAAAATAGTAGTCCCTTACATCCAAGTGGCATTACGTCTTGTTTGGAGTGAAAAAGAGTAAAAAATCATCATCAGCAGCAGCAGCAGCAGAACAGCAGCAACAGAAGTTTAACGTCCATTTTATACGCTGATTTGTTGAAACTAACTTCGAAACTAACCCATCTTTTGTCAAAACGTTGAGCTTGGTCATTACTACAATGGGTGACCAATTTGGGAATTTCAGGTACTGTATGTAGGAGGACGTCGAAACCTCCCTGCAAGAGTTGCAAAAACCTAACGTCATCATCTCCCCTAACGGGGATATACATGCGACCGAGGACCGCTTGTGAACTTCATACTCCCATGAAACTTTATCCTTCGGAGGAAGCCGGTTGAACCCAAGTATGATTAGTGGTGTTTCACACACACACACACACACACACACACACACACACACACACACACATCTTTCTCTGAAATTCATTTTTATCACTCCGTCACGTGTTTTCTTTGGCCTCCCCCTACTAAAAGACACTGAGATCTCAACTGTTCTACATCTATTAACCCAGAAATGTTCAGTTATTAGATATAGAATAGTTGAGGTAGCAGGGTTAGTTGGAAGTGGAATCCTAAGTAAAAGATGGGATGCAATAATCAAGTAAAAATATGACTCTGCAGTTGAGGCACGAATGTATATTTTTTGAAGTTCTGATTTTTTTGGATGAGGACTGATTATTTATATTACTTGTTTTGATCGGACTATTGTTCTCATCTTGAGTGTTATTTGTGCAACGATTTCGTCAGCTGGCATGTTGGCTGTTGTTTGGAAAAGAAAAGAGAAAAGGTACTGGCTCCGTAGGTATTTTCGTATTCTTTGACTTAGTCTCTATTTCACAGCTATGGTTTCGTATACGTGAAAAACATTGGTTGACAAATGGGAGTCAAGATGGACAAAAGATTGACAAGGGACTGTCTTCCTTCCATCGACCAAATTTTTAAGAGTGTACAATTTTTGTTTTTTCTACAATTAGAAGTTCCCAAATGCTATTAATCTCTAAACTTGGTCTGCTTAGTAATTTTTCTTTTTTTAGCATATATGTTGCCTCTTTGAGTCGTCTGACTCTCTACCTTGCATTCCTTTCAATTATTTTCACCTCGTTCCACAAAGGGAAGTGTGTTATCTTTTCTTTCCATGTGATCAGCTAGTCCCGACATTTCGACTTTTCTCCGTGAGAATAATTCAAAGAATACAAAAATATTTACAGAGCCAGTAACTTTTCCCTTTTCTATTCCAAACAACAACCAAGATGCCTGAAGAAAGCCGAAAACCAATTCGGCCAAAACGTTGCACAAATAAAACAAGATGAGAACAATAGTCCGATCAATACAAGTAATATAAAAAGTTTTGGTTGTGTAACACACCAGAACACAACTGTGAGCAATCAAGGAACCGCATTAAATAACAAAAAAAAAATTATGCACACATGCACGTGTTTGCACGTGTTTGCACATGTTGGATTTTTTATTCTCTGTATCATCGCTGTTTTTTGTTATTCGTCGTTTCATGTGCGGTCGTGTCGTCTAATGATTGTTGATTGTCTCGGCCTTTTAACTCATACGAATAAAAAAAATTTAATGCAAGAATGACTGACACAAGAAAGGCGTCTACTGTGTTTTTCAAAGATTTATGAGAGAAAATAAACTTAATCCCCAAAACACTCTAGGTATAGACAGGTCATACATCCCCAAAAACTTTAGGTATAGACATGTCATACATCCCAAAAAATGCTAGTTATAGATTGATCATACATCCCCAAAAAACTCTAGGTATAGACAGATCATAAATCCCAAAAACAACTCTAGGTATAGACAGGTCATACATCCCAAAAAAACTCTAGGTATAGACAGATCATAAATCAAAAAAAAACTCTAGGTATAGACAGGTCATACATTCCAAAAAAACTCTAGGTATAGACAGGTCATAAATCCCCCAAAAAACTCTAGGTATAGACAGGTCATAAATCCCAAAAAACTCTAGGTATAGACAGGTCATACATTCCAAAAAACTCTAGGTATAGACAGGTCATAAATCCCCAAAAAAAAACTCTAGGTATAGACAGGTCATAAATCCCAAAAAACTCTAGGTATAGACAGGTCATACATTCCAAAAAAACTCTAGGTATAGACAGGTCATAAATCCCAAAAAAAACTCTAGGTATAGACAGGTCATAGATCCAAAAAAACTCTAGGTATAGACAGGTCATACATTCCAAAAAAACTCTAGGTATAGACAGGTCATAAATCCCCAAAAAAACTCTAGGTATAGACAGGTCATAAATCCCAAAAAACTCTAGGTATAGACAGGTCATACATTCCAAAAAAACTCTAGGTATAGACAGGTCATACATTCCAAAAAAACTCTAGGTATAGACAGGTCATACCCCCCCCAAAAAAACTCTAGGTATATACAGATCATACTAATAAATAAGGAACGGTGGAACATAAAACCTTTGTTTTTACTCACCTTGACATCCAAATAAGGCATATTGTTGCCACTTGGACGAAAGGGCTACTAATTGGGACCATGCCTAAGAAAGTAACAAGATGGTCGTTAATGTTACATTTAAACTTCTGCATATCGGTACAATCAGAGAAGCATGTAGCAGTAAGGGAATTCCAAAGTCTACTTGTTCTCGGGAAGAAACTATTTTAGTAGAAAGTTTTCTGGCAGTTAGGGACATCAACAGTGGAAAGTTTTGCTTCTAAGCGGGTTTCTCGTCAGAGAGGCACAAGTGCAATGAGCTCATCAGCGTACATTCCATTAAAAAGCTTGTAAAACAGGTACAGGGATGCAACAATGCAGTGATGGGACAGGGGTTGGAGCATAGTGTATAAAGTGGGGGCCTGTTATATAGGAGACCTTTCTTGGATCCTACCCAAGAGGTAGAGACTAGTGGTAGATGCAGCCTAGATGTGGCAACAATAAGTCATGCATGGTCGGATGAATGCTTTTAAAGGAAAATACCAGAAGACAATATATAAGAGCGCGTGATTAAGAAACTAATCTACTTTCATTTGTTTTTGTTTTTTTGTTTTTATATTTTTTTTGTTTTTTTATGGTGAGATATGAAATAATTGAAACCAAGTATTGCAGTTAATACAAAAAAAAATAATAAATGATGAATACACGAAAGACGTTTCGTTTAATTTCCTTAGAATAGGATTCTATGTTTTCGTTCGTGAATAAATTTCTGCTTCTTAATAAAGCTTTGAGACGAACTATTTTTAGTCGCAGAGCCAGGCTGCCTATTCCTCTAAAAAATTTTTTCTTTTTCCCCTCGCTGCTATTTTTTATTTATTTATTTATTTATTTTTTGCGGATGGTGGTTCCTCAATACCCTTACTACACCACCTCTCTCCACCCGTTCTTGACATTCCGATAGCCGTTCTTACCATGAGGTGTTGGGAGTGTCTATTCCGAAAGCAGGAGGACGTTGGGGGAGCAAACAACAACAACAACAACAACAACGGTACTATAATTTTATGTAGAGAGACGCACGCTTCTACCGAGCAACGCTAGTTAGCGGGTACTGCTAGTTTATAACATTTTATAATAATTTATGATCATTTATAATCATTTATCATAATTCGTAACCATTGATAACGGTTTGTAATCATTTATAATCATTTGTATTTTATAATAATTTATAATAGTTTGTAATCATTTATAATCATTGATAATATTTTATAATAAGTCATAATAATTTATAATAATTTTAGCATTGCCCAATATAATCTTCATACTAACAACCTCCAGTAGTCGATGTCATATGTTAGGATAATGTCTTTTGCCTAGCTATTAGAAGAAAAAAGACACGGATTCGTTGAGTGTGGATAGCCTAGCGGCATTTAATTGTCCCTCAGTCGTAGAAAGGGTGACAACGGACAATCCTATTAATTCATTTTCTCTAATTACTAGTCTTATCTGTTAATCGGCCCATCTTCAGTGCTTGGTCACCCAGGCAGAAATGGACCTTCTAAATAAAAAATAAAAAAAAACTGGAAATATTTTAATCTTTTCTCTTGATCTTTTTTTTTTTTTTTTTTTAGAATTTTTATGAAAACGGAAAAGATGTGTTAATATGATTTATGATATTCATTTTGCGAGTAAATTAACGTTTTCTTTTATTATCTAGAGAGGTCACCTCTTATCACGACTCAACAGCCACTCGAGGATAAGGATTCATGATCGTTAGTTTGCCGGTGAGAGACTATTGTGATTATCGCTAATAGAAGGAATTAAGAAGGGTTTAATTATTTGATAGGACGGCTCAACAGAAACTTGTTTACTTATACTTGAAAACGACCCTGTTATGTTGCGTTGGGGGAAGGGGTGTCTGTTTATTTTGAGTCCATGTTCACATTTACCGCACATCAGCCCTTTTGCGGGGGTTATAAAATAAAAGCAGAACGTATTTTCTTATATAATCTCCACGTCTCTTGCTGTGTCCCTGAGTGGTCTGTGTCCCGACGTCGGGTCCTGGGGCAAAAGCTCTCTCATGCATAACAACAAACGAAAAGTCTCATTTCTCTGGACACTTGGAACTTTATTTGTTTCACAGTCGAAGTCGCGCCCCTGTTCTCTGCCTAACCTTAGAAGGGTGGGAATTTTTCTATCAAGTCAGCTGTCATACATCGCTATCTCTCGCCGCTTTTAAGCAAAGTATTTTCAGAATAACTGACAACTGTGTCTGTTGGACTCTAATTGAATTCTAACTGACTAACTAAAAGTGTTCCATGTGCGTTTCTATATATTTTAGGGATAGAGGAGGGATATGAGTCCCTACGTCACTGACACGTCATGATGCAGCCAACGCTCGTCCATGTCAAGGTTTTTCCAGTTTTAAGCTCAGGTCAACCAGTTTGATTTGGTTTGACCACTTGATCCCGTCTGTACTAGAAAGCATGTTTAATCTCTTTCTGCTTGCTCTTCATGACAGTTATAGTAAGATGTAAAGCAGCCCTGTGATATCGTGTTCCACAGACGGGTAGTTTTCGGAAAGGAACGTTGCTCATGGAATTTTTGTTTAGTTTTAGGCACAGATAGAGAGTAAGTGTAATTGTTGACAGTTGATGTAGCTGGACGGGTGTGTTTCTACAGGAGGAACCATAGATTGAAGCTCAGTCCGGCACGTGCCATGAATATAACGATAGAACAGAGATAGACAGAGGATGAGGTTGGAAGGAGAAAAGCTTCTCTCCCACTCGATTTTGAAGCTGGTTTTGTACCCTGTCAAAACAGGAAAAATACTCTTAGCACCTTCTCACCAGATGTGACAACAATATTCTATTTGCTAGGAAGTGGGAGGCATAGGAAATAGTAGTGGTAGAAAAACAAGAAAATAGTACAGTACGAGTACGATATAAATAAATAAACGATGTAAATAAAGAAGAAAAAGAAAGACGAATGTAGAAAAAGGTAATACACTAAACTGATATAGATCTGAAGACTATTGCTAGTCATTGTTACAAAATGACATGATAATATTTTTCCTATGAAGAATAAAGTTCACACAAGGTCGATTTAACGTAAGAAATCGAACTCTCCGCAAAAGGAAAGCCTCTGGATGATTGCAAAAGGTGCCATTATGGGACCTGCTATTATTGCCTGGTGATGATACCTTACAGGTGACCGGCAATAAAGGAATCCCTCTTTGTAAGGAGGAGGAAATACCTGGGTGAATGGCTTCAGGAGACCAAAGAGGACCATATCCTACTTTGATTTGAGTGTTAAGGTTAGCACGAAGATAAAATATATTTTAAAAATATCGGGATCGGTAATTGTATCGGAATCGTGAAAAAATATTGGAATCGTCCCATCACTAATAAAGATAGAAAGAAAAGAAAATGAGAAAGAAAAAGTTGTTTCGATAGAAAGATAGAGAAGCCACTTTGTTTTACACGATAATAGACTCAGTGTGTGGTTGATATTATGTCTATGTCAAGATGCCTTTTAAACAAACAGCCTGAAGGAGGATAAAAAGTGTGAGGAGCAGGCGTAGGAAAGGTGGGAGTGGAAGATGCAGAGCAAGCCAATGACCATCGACCGACTTTGTTGAAAACATTAATGACTTTGTTTGGTTTCACTTTCCCATGAAATGTGCACTCAGATTCGTGCAAGAGGAAAACGGAAAAAAGGAATGACTGGAAATGATTGCCAGAGAATTGAGGCGAGCAAGGAAGAGATAAATAGAGAAGAGTTAAGAGGAGAAAAAAAGGGGAGTACAAAAAAAAGGGGGGGACAAGTAAGGAAGAGGAAAAAAGAGGAAAACAAGAAATAAAAACGGGAGAAATAAGGAAAGCAAGAAAGATGAGAGAGTAAGAAGGAGGAAGGAGAAAAAGGAGTTGAATAAAGAAGAGAAATGAAAGGAAAATAGAATGGCGTAAAGAGGAGTAAAAAAAGAAGAAAAAAGGACGCTAAAGGGAAGAGAAAAGTGAAGAGTTAAGAGGTTGCATGTGAGTAAAACAAGAGGAAAAGGGAGAACAAGGGCGTAAAAACAAAAGAGCAAGGAAAAGGGAGGAGAGCAAGGAGTAAAATTTAGGAGTAAACAGTAGAATAGAAAAAGAAAAGAGGTGTAAAAAGGATTAGAGCACAAAAAAGGAACGAGGAAATATAGGCAGATACCAGGAGAATTAAAAGAGGGGGGGGGCGAAGAAAAAAGACTGATAAAGATGTGAAAGGAGAAAAGGGGGAGAATAAAGAGATCAAAGGAGGAGTAAAGAGTACAGTAAGGACGAGAAAGAATAAACAGGGAGAAAATAAAAGGTGAGAAAAGGAGAAGAGCAAACAAGGGGGGAAGAAAAAGCAAATATGAAAGAAGAGTAATAGAAAATGGGAGAGCATATATAAAAAAGGAGTAAATCCATGTAAAGAAAAAGTAGCAGATCAAGCAGTAAAAAAAGAGTAATGAGAGTATCAAAGAGAAAAACAAGGCCAATAGCGATTCGCATGCTCTCGTGTAATGAATGAATGCGTGAATGTAGGATTGACATGAAATTCTTAAAGATAAACTAAAATGACCGAAAAATGGGCTGAAATGACTTAAATAAATAAAAAGTAAATGACTTAGAATGACTTTAATGAACTTAAGGATGAATTGAATGCTTAAAAAATAACTGGAATCTTTCAAAAACAACTTGAATGATCTGAAGAATGACTTGAATGGCTTTGAGACTGACTGGTTGTAAAGTGGGTGATCATTTTACATTAAATTAATACAGAAAAGTGATCCCCCACTTTATATCACAAAGTTACAAACATAAGTACAGCATGTAGTAAGAACAAATACTACACTTTGATCTTGGCCAAAAGGCCAAGAAAAAGGTATTTATTTGCTCCCCCACCGAGCAAATTAGGCACAAATTAGGCACGATTTATAAAGTGAGGAGTGAAGGGGAAATGGGGACTAACTCCCCGGGGAGTAGGGGAGCTGGATAGTGACAATTGGTATGAAGGGTTGTCCCTACATGTACCAAGGTCTTATATGTGGGATTGTGTTCAGTTGCTCCCCCACCGAGCAAATTAGGCACAAGGCCGATTTTTAATGTGAGGAGTGAAGGGGAAATGGGGACCAACTCCTCGGGGAGTAGGGGAGCTGGATAGTGACAATTGGTATGAAAGGTTGCCCCTACATTGACCAAGGTCTTATATATGGGGTTGCCCTCACATATGGTCTTTGCTTGCAGTATCTGTTCCGGCAGATACTACACTTTGAGATATTAAATCTTTTATTCAGGCAAAAATGAACATGAACAAAAAACTTAGGTACAAGACCAACTCAAAAGGGGGGCAGATGGGGGTCGTTCGTCATCTTTTCTTGGCCTTTTGGACTGAATAATAATAAGAATGGGCAATTATTGCTATAGACCGCTTCATATCCTTAAAAAAATTCCACCAAAAACCTAACAGCCAGCCGTGGTTCTCTCCAGAATGTGCAGTTGCTATTGCGCACAAGAAACACTGCTTCCACTGCTTCCACTGCTTCCAACGTAAGATATGTACTTAGACTAAAACCGTCTTAAGGACTGTCAGCAATCACTGTAAAAGAGTAACAAAGAACACAAGAGAGTTGCATGCTTAGACTGTTAAGTCCAAAGTAGCTGAGCAGTGCCTTGGTTCCCACCAGTTTTGGCAAATAACAAACAGGATCTTGAACAGAAGCGTATGCTCTATCCCAACTATCATCAATGAACCTGGTGTAATCTCGTCAACATCGGACAAAGCCAAACTCTTTGCCAAGAACTTTGCAGCTAATTCTATCCTATGCCATCAAGGCCACCAGTCTCCCATATTTACTCTTGTGTCTGAAAACACGTTATGCGACATGCAAATATCTATGTGTGATGTTGCCAAACTATTCACAACCTTGATTCCAGCAAAGCAACTGGCCTTGACGGCATTCCAATTATAGTGCTGAAAAAGCTTCAACCAGAATTAACTCCCAAACTTACAAAGTTGTTTAAGCGTTGTCTTAAGGAGAATTGCTTCTCAACACCCTGCAAAACCTCATCAATATTCCCTATATTAAAGAATTCAAGTGATCAGTTATCTCCCTCTCATTACAAATCAATAAGTCTTGTGTCATGAGTATGTTGCTGGAATCTGTGTTAAATAGAGAAGTAATCAACCATCTCAGCAAAAATAACCTTCTTAGTGACGTGCAATATGGTTTCTGTTCTGCTAGATCTACAGCAGATGTGCTTACAGTTATATCTCATAGGATTAGCGAATCTCAAAGGAGGCTTCCTTTCTAGGGCAGTTGCTCTTGACATATCAAAGGCCTTTGATAGGGTATGGCATAAAGGTCTACTTCACAAAAGTTCCAGCTACGGTATAACTGGAAATGTCTTCTCAATTATTAAATCATTTCTCTCTGATAGGTTCATAAGAGTAGTGTTGATGGGCAGATATCCAAAGCTCACAATCCCTCAAGAGTTCATCCTGGGTCCAACTCTCTTCCTGATCTATGTTAATGATCTCCTAAATCACATCCTAAGATCATTCGTAGACATTTATGCTGACGACACTACCATCTGTGGCAACACATCAAAGGCCATAAATGACCAAGTGCTATCAGATTCTCTCTCCTCTGATCTCCATGGTACAATGGGGAAGAGGTGGCTGGTTACTTTTAATGCATCTAAAATCAAGCTTCTATCTTTACATCATCAACGGTCTGATCCCCATCTGGCATAAATTGAAATGAATAGCTCTAGTCTTGGGGAGTCTCCATGTTTAGACAAGCTTCTGGGCTTGACCTTTACTCCTGATCTGAAATGGAATACGTACATTAAATCTGTTGCCAAGGTCGCTGAAAAAAATGGTGGAATCTTTCTATTGATCCAGTAGATATCTCACTGCTGATGCAATTCTCTATCTATATAAGAACCAGGTACGTCCAAGGATGGAGTACTGTTGCCACATCTGGGCAGGAGTTGCTAGAAGCAGTTTATCCTGCCTTGACATTCAAAATAAGCTTCATAGCCTAGTGGAGGATGCCCTTTTCTCTTCACTACAACATCTTTCCCACAGAAGAGATATTGCGAGCCTGTCTGCGTCATCGTTATTTTCATTGCATGTGCCCGTCCGAGCTCCAATCTATCGTCCCCCTTGCAAAAATTTCACAAAAATCACTCCTCTAGCTGAAGCTACTATCAATAATTTCTCCCACTCTTTATTTGTGCCTAAACCTAAACATGGATTCCATGAACAAGGCTTTTCTTAGAACTGCATGTCTGTAAAATTCTCTTCCGTTTCTCTGCTTTCCAGCTGACTACAATATGGTCGTTTTCAAGTCCAACGTAAACAAGTTCTTGACGAACCGTCCCCTTAAGAAATCCAATTTACCAAATTTCTACTACTAACGATTACTGTGATATTGTCCCATTGACTACTGTGCACTCATTAACCCTTATTTTCTAGCCTCTAGGCCTTGATAAGTAGTGACTCTTTCGTAAAAAAAAAGGATGATGAGTTTTTGCGTTTTAACTTATTTTAACGTGTTTTTCTTACTAATAAATAACTCAAACAAGTTAAAAAGACTGATTTTATCATAAATATACAACATATAACAATAGTCATATTTATTAATATATTTAGTGCTATTAGTAGCGCTCATGCATCTTGAGTTTGACTTTTTTAGTTCTCACTTAAAAACATTTTCTCATCTAAGGGTGGGGAAATTCGGTTTCAGTAGTAATCTGAGTGCTTCCTTAATTTAAATTAGAGCTTGCAGCACTGCTCTGGAGGCTTTCTGAGTTATATTTTTTCACTTATCGCTAAAAAAATGTTTTTTTCCTAAACATAATAAAATACAATATAATCTCGAAATTACGTTTTTAGTCACGTGCAATCGACTCTATAAGTCACTCCGTCGGTCCGTCCATAACACTTTTGTGCTTGGCCTTTTTGGTTAAGATCAAAGGTCTGTTGTTAATAGATGCTGTCCTTAGCTTTTTAAGCTTTTCTTGGCCTTTTGGCCAAGATCAAGGTGTGGTATCTGTTCCGGCGGATACTGCAAGCAAGGATCATGTGTGGGGGAAGCCCCACATGAGACCTTAGTCAATGTAGGGGCAACCCTTCATACCAATTGTCACTATCCAGCTCCCCTACTCCGCGGGGAGTTGGTCCCCATTTCCCCTTCATTCCTCACATTAAAAATCGGCCTTGTGCCTAATTTTCTCGGTTGGGGAGCAAATAAATACCTCAAAGTGTAGTATCTCTTCCGGCAGATACTGCAAGCAAAGACCATACATGGGGGCAACCCCACATATAAGACAATGTAGGGGTAACCCTTCATACCAATTGTCACTATCCAGCTCCCCTACTCCACGGGGAGTTGATCCCCATTCCCCTTCACTCCTCACATTAAAAATCGGCCTTGTGCCTAATTTGCTTGGTGGGGGAGCAAATAAATACCCTTTTCTTGGCCTTTTGGCTAAGATCAAAGTGTAGTATCTGTTCCGGCAGATACTGCAAGCTATGACTAGCAAAGACCAGATGTGGGGGCAACCCCACATGCCTGACCTTTAACCAGCTCCCATTTCCCACCTCTCGGGAGCTAGTCCCCTTTTCCCTTCCCCCTCCCTTCACTCCCCACATTAAAAATTGGCCTTGTGCCTAATTTGCTCGGTGGGGGAGCAAATAAATACCATCTGTTCCGGCAGATACTGCAAGCAAAGACCCTATGTGGGGGCGACCCCACAGATAGGACCTTGGTCAATGTAGGAGCGGCCCTTCATACCAATTGTCACTATCCAGCTCCCCTACTCCCCAGGGAGTTGGTCCCCATTTCCCCTTCACACCTCACTTTAAAAATTGGCCTTGTGCCTAATTTACTCAGTGGGGGAGCAAATAAATACCTCAAAGTGTAGTATCTGTTCTTACTACATGCTGTACTTATGTTTGTAACTTTTCCTTGGCCACATGGCTAAGATCAAAGTGTAGTATATGTTCTTAACAGATGCTGCACTTACATTTGTAACTTTTCCTTCGCAATGGAAGGGGAAACCCTTCCATGCTAAGGCATTTTTAGACGCATACAAGTCACTCCATCGGTCAGTCTGTAACACATTAACATTTTTTTTTTAAGCAAGGATATGGAGTAACATTTTTGTTCCCCGATTTATCAAAGAGGGACCTATGTTTTCAATGGGTCTGTTAGTCTGGATGATTGACGGATAACCGTCCATTAGTTTTTCCTGAAATTTTGTCACAAATTATATTTTAATATATAAATGTGCATAGTAAAAAAAATTTTTTTTTTTCTTTTTTTTTTTTTTTTTTTGCGAAAAATCCTGTTTTGCCCGCAGGGGCTCAAAAGGGGTCAAAAATGGTCAAAGATTACACCTTTTGTCCCGTAACATTTGATCGATCGATTAGATTTTTCTGAAACTTGCCCAAAATGTCGAGGGAATTGTTGTTAATATAAATTCAGTATGGGTGACCCTGGCAAAAGTCTGGTTTGCATCCCCTGGGGATTTTTTGTGCTGAAAACGCCCTTTCTTCTGGCGCGTTTCTCATATTTCTCAACAAAAACTTGATATGTCTATATAATGGTTTCCCACGTTGCTGAATTCAAATATACATGCGTTAAGGTGTGAAACTGCACTGTTTGTCCATTGTCACTGGTATTCGGCATTCAAAGAGGCTCATAAGGGGTCAAAAATGTACCAAAATTGAAAAAAATTACACTTTTTGCCCCATAAATTTTTAACTATCCATTAGACTTTCTGAAACTTGAAACTCAAAGTGTAGTATCTGTTCTTAACCGATGCTGCACTTGTTTGTAACTAATAAGTAAATGTGTTACGGACGGACCGACCGACGGAGAATAGTTTTTTTTTAAATGCATACCACAGAATAGTTTTTTAGTTGTGTGCAAGCAACTCTATAAGTCATTCACTCAGTCGGTCGGTCCGTAACACATGTATTTTTTATTTCTTTTTATGCTTATTATACCACTATTTATTGGTTTTCAGGGTGCTTGAATACAAAAATAACGTTTCAAATTCCCTAAATCAAATAATTTTTGTTATATAAAGTGGGGGATCACTTTTCTGTATTAATTTAATGCAAAATGATCACCCACTTTATAACCAGTCAGTCTCAAGCCCATTCAAGTCATTCTCCAGATCATTCAAGTTGGTTTTGAAGGATTCCAGTTATTTTTTAAGCATTCAAGTCATTCTTAAGATCATTCAATTCATCCTTAAGTTCATTAAAGTCATTCTAAGTCATTTACTTTTTATTTATTTAAGTCATTTCAGCCCATTTTTCGATCATTTTAGTTTATCTTTAAGAATTTCACGTCAATCCTACATTCACGCATTCATTCATTACACGAGAGCACGTGACTAATGGCTTTGTTTTTTTTAACATTTTTTGCTTATGCTTCAAATATAGTCTAGTTTACTAATAAAAACTCCGAATATGTATTAAGTACTTTTGAAAACTATAGTTTTAGTTTACTACATTTGAACTTATATGCGAATAATATATATATTATTCGCACAAGAGATACAAGATGTAGATAATTATTTTCTTATTACATGGAGTTTCAGAAATTGGCTTTTTTTTTTCAGGGGAAAACAGTTACCAAAAGAACTTTTATACAGACTGGGTATAATATTGCTGATTAGCACACAAATTGAAAGTCTCAAAGTTTTAAAGTAGTAATATTCTAAAGATCATATATATGTATATATATATATATATATATGCAGATGAAAAAATATATATGCATTGAAGTCCACGTAAGATTGAGTGTGGCAATCTCACAAACAGATATGTGGATGTCACTCAGAATCGGCGGAAATTCAGGAAATAGGAGAACCTGATCGCATAGTGTTGAGTTTACTGCAAAGTTCTTGACAAAGTGTTTCACTTTATCAAGGTTCGAAGGCCACTCGAGCATTAGGGTTAATGAGTATACAATGGTCACTGGGAAAATAGTGTAGTAATAGTTAGCGGTGGAAATAGAGTAGAAATGTATTATTTAAGGGACCGCTCAACAAGAACTTGTTTACATTAAACTTGAAAGCAACCATCTTGTAGTCAGCTGGAAAGCAGACAAGCGGAACAGAGTTCCATAGGTGATCAGTTCTAGAAAAGAAGTTTTGTTCATATAATTTGGATTTAGGTTTAGGCACAGATAGAGACTGAGGAAATTTTTGATAGTTGTTGTAGCTAGACGAGTGTTTTTGTGAATGTTTGGCAACCATGAAATGAAACTCTGACGGGTACTTGCTATGACAATAACGATAGAGCAGACACAGACTTGCAACGTCTCTTCTGTGAGAAAAAGGTTGCAGGGGAGAGAAAAGGGCATCACCTACTAGGTTTTGAAGTCAGTTTTGATCTTTGTCAAAGCAGGATAGGTTTTTTGAGCAGCTGCCGCCCAGATATGACAACAATACTCCATTTTGGCTCTTGCACAGGTAGAGGATTGCGTTGGGAATGAGATAGAAGCTGGAGCGATAAAATGACGCAACCATTTTTCTGACGAGCTTGGCAACAGATCCAAAAGTTTGTCAAAACAGAGCCTCTTTTAGTCGAAAGCTATTCGTATCCATTAGAGCCAAGTCTGGATCAGAACGTTTATGGTAAAAAGATAAAAGCTTGGCTTTGAATGAGTACGAATTAACCAGCCACTTTTTGCCCAATTGCACCACATGATCAAAGTCAGAGAAGAGAGACTCAGAGATATGTTCGTTATTGTTAGTCTTTGAAGTGTTGCCATAGATGGTAGTGTCATTTTCATATATGTTGACGAATGAATTTAGTATGTGATTTGGCAGATCATTGATAAAGATAAGGAAGAGAGTTGGGCGCAGGATCGATCCCTTAGGCACGCTAGCATTGATACTTTGAGCTTAGAACTGCTGTCCATCGATGAATACTTGTAAAGCACCATCGGAGAGAAAAGATTCGATCGTTGAAAAGACATTTTCAGATATTCTATGGCTGGAAATCTTATTATTATACTAGAATTATACTAAACCCTGTCAAATTATACTAAACTCTATCAAATATCTTTGATATTTTAAGAGCTATTGCTC
>NW_027633876.1:0-27150 GCF_053919585.1 Euprymna scolopes
ATAGCAAACAATTACATATACGCCATCACACATGTAATTGTGTGTGTATATATATATATATATATATATATATATATATATATATATATATATATGTGTGTGTGTGTGTGTGTGTGTGTGTGTATGTACACACACACATACATATATATACATACACACACATACATATATACATATATATACGCACACATACATATATACATATATATAAACACACATACATATATATACATAATATATATATACACACACACATATACATATATATACATGTATATATATATACATACATATATATGCACACATATACACATATACACACACATATGTATATATATATATAAACACACATACATATATATATATATATATATATATATATATATATATATATATACATACACACATATATAGAACAACCCTGGATACGGCATTAAAAATTAGTAACAAAATACAGTACAGTATATAATACACATCTATATAATTAAATAACATTATAAATAACACCGTAAGGCGGGGCAAATATCGTAACTATGGGCAAAAACAAACATATTCCACATCGTAATCTAAGAAAATCGTATCCTGGAGTCATCGAATCCCGGGGATCTATTATATATATATATATATATATATATATATATATATATATATATATGATGGCTTCTTCTTGACAAAAATTTCCATCTCTTCAGTCAACTGTGCGATTGTATGCACGTAGTTGTCTTTTTAATCCAACTTGAGTTCTACACAAATTTTCACATACATAAAAACTTTCCTTCTTGTGGATTAGACCACAAATATAACAACTTTGTATTGCATGTCGTGCTGTCACAGCCTCGTGGTGAGATTGTAATTCCTATTTCTGATTTTGCAATTTCAAATAATTTACAAAACCAGCTTTTGACAAAAGGAATCTATCGCATACACTTTTCAAAAAAAAAAAAAAAAAAAAAAAAAGCGAACGTATGTTTTTTCTTAATACTGATGTGTGTGTGTGTGTGTGCGTGTGTGTGTGTGTGTTCCAGAAAATCACAGCAGGTTTCGCCCCAAAATAAATAGGCCTTTTGATCGCCTCTATTTGTCTGCCTCCCCGGTAAGTAGGCATAAACAGAAGCTGAAGAGAGTTCAACGTATGTGACCATATATTGATGCCCTTTATACGGATTTGAAACCGACGATACCGATTTTGTTTTGATCTTTTGTTACACATAAATAAATATTGAACTTTTTTCTTTTTTTTTTTTAGTATTTTACTTAATTGAGCACACTGATTGAGGTTCTCTCCCTTTATAGGTCAGGATGACGAATTTTGAGTAAACATGCGAGTCGTGTCCAGTGTTCAAACCGTGCGACCGACTGAAAAGTTATCTCCATACTGACGGTTCCGCATACTGATTATAAATATATATAGGCGCCCGGAAAACTCGTCTGTGGAAAACTCGTCCATTTTTTGCTAAGTAGGAAAACTGGTCCATTATTGAATAAATATCGATTGAAAGAGATATTGTTTTTAAAAAAGGGGACTACACACTCCAATATTTCTTGAAAAATATTTTTACTTGTTTACTGTTTTAAAAAAATGAAATTGATTTTTCTAAGTGTTCGTTTTCGGCAATGTCACAGATCAGTGCTCAGAAAAAAAATTAAGCTACCAGAAGTGGATATGGTTGATTATGTAACACAGCCGAACGGCTAAAAACCAAATCGAATTTCTTATACAGATCCGACTATCCTATGTATCAAGTTTCGAATTTGTAGACCAGAAATTGAAAAAGTAGTTTCATAAAAACCGTTCTGCACGCAGACAGGCAAAGTCATTTGTGTATATCTATATATATGTATATATATATATATATATATATATATATATATATATATATATATATATATATATATTATAGAGCGTTATAGAAAGGTCTATAAGAGCAAGGAGTATTGCAGTTATGAAAAGCTCAATAGGTGTTGTTAACTAGAGCTATATATAGAAAAGGTGGGGGATTAATAATTATGAAATGTAAACTTGATAATTTCACAATGTGTGTGTGTGTGTGTGTGTGTGTGTGTGTGTGTGTGTGTGTGTGTGTGTGTGTGTGTGTGTGTGTGTGTGTGTGTGTGTGTAACTGACGAAACTGACTTTGGTATGGGTATACTTCATTGTAGAAACGCAATTTCATCCCAATTGATAATCTAATGGAGATGTTGACCTTTTCGGTAGAAAGCAAATACTCCGTGATGTGAACTGATACATATCGGCAGGGGAAAGGTCTAGCTATGGAATCAGTATTGTCCTCACTATTTTCCAATGTATACATGTCGTACTTTGAGAAAATGGCGTTAGAATTAATAGCATTAAAGACAACATTGTGGCTACGATATGTGGATGAGACATTCACACGATTAATAATTCATAAAAATGTTCAGACATTAGTGGACTATGTGAACTCTATTCGTCCATCTATACAGTTCACGATGGAAAACGAATATAACAACAAATTATGCTTCATCGATGTGCTCATAACATGCACTGGTCAGGAATTGAGATTATCTGTATATTGAAACGCATCTTTCACTTAAATTTCAACTCCCATTATCCATATGATGTAACGAAAGGAATCATGCGTTGTCTACAACATTGAGCAAAAATAGTATGTTCTAATAACAATAGATAGCAATAAGACATGAGTACGTACGCGAAACTTCCCACGGAAATAACTATCTTCAGTGCATGATATCAGTTCCTAGAAATCTGGACTAAACACTTGATCTCTATATGAGACACATAGATATTCAAAGATTCCATTAAAGTTTTCCTTTATATTTCAAACATTGGTAGGGAGTTGAGAACATAATTTTCCTTTCCCCAATTTACCACTTAAATGTGTTATGGAATATTTTTTCTTTGGGTTTCTTGGTGTTACTGGATCCCAGGATAATAATTCATCAAGTCTGGTGATGTATCCAGCTTTGTGCTGTCACTTGTAACATCACTTGGAGAAGGTGCACCATTCCTCGTCGGTTATCTTTATTTTGGCCGCGAATACTTTATGATTTTACTTGTATTCTCATGCCTGAACCACTCGAGGATAATAGGCAAGTTCTCTTGCGTGTATGCAATTACATATTACATGTTTGCTAAAATCATAAGATAATGTAAGTCTCTCTCTCCCTCTCTCTCTCTCTCTCTCTCTCTCTCGCAAGTAAGTAAGTAAGTAAGTAATCTCCTAATCCTTCTTCCCAAAAGCATGTAGAGAGTAATTGATCGGAATACAAATGCGAATTTCTGCGAATATTTTATTTTACTTAATGTAAGATAAGAAATCAGATATTTCAGCGTTCATATTTTGATTGGGAGAGCTGGAAAGCAAATTTGGAACCCGCCAAACGTACACGCGCCCATACAAGCATTTCTTTTCTGATCTATTCCCTATCCGAGTCTTTAATTGTGCTAACTTTACTCCGCGCGGCACAAATTTGGTCTGTTTTAATACACATCAATCAACAATTACGCCGACAATTGAAGAGAGTCGTTAAAGTCATGTAACGCTATTGAAGAAATGACGATAAAGCACATAATTTTAAAGAAACAGTGAATTGAATGCCTGTAACATTTATAAAATTCATTAATAGTGTAACATAGCGCGGATGCGTCACCGGTAAAAAAAAATGGCGTCACAGGTAAAAAAAAAAAAAAAGACTATAAAAAAGAGAAAGAGAACGATCACGCTAGAGACGGGGATCGCCTTCGAGATCACGTTCGATGTGTAGTTGATGTTCGATTGTACGTGGGTGACATCATGAGGAAATAAATGTCGTTATTACAAAGAAAAAGCGTTGAATTTCTTTTCTTTTCTTTGTCTGCTTTGCGAGTGAAAACTACAACGTGTTGGTTCCCGGACAATGTTACAGGAGTAAAATGACATGCAATAAATAAAAAATTAAAAAGACGGTGTTTTTGTTTTAAATTAAATAATCGTGAAATTGTTTTAAAATATTTTAAGAAATTCGTAGACTTTAAAATTCATGTAGCTAAAATAACGATCAAGTTGACTGAAGTGTATGATGGTGTGTGGTCGTAAAGAAAAGGTTTGTGTGCTAGCTTAACATCTACAAAGTTAATTTAATACCAAAATTATGTTTACTAATTAGTTAAATAAGTGTAAAATTGATGAAACCATTCGCAATCCAGATGTGCAAAAGTTAGAAAGAACATTACGACAGTGTGAATTCACATTTGTGATTGATGAAGAGAAATATTTGAAACCATTGATTGAAAAAACAATAAACTGATTTCTATATAATTTTGTTTGTCCATAGTTCGCGGTAACTCTTGAGTACACCCCAGGGGCTCTTTTAGGGCTAATAAAAACACTCAATTTTCTGGACTATTTTACCATATTTGTCCAAAATTTTCTGTGTATGTCTATTTATTAGCAGTTTTTCATGGTACTGAACTCAAATTTAAATATGTTAAAGCCTTGGGGACTTTTGGGGCTAAATGGTGGGGGAGGGGGGTAAATGATGGACTTACTCATTTCTTTTTTTTTTGTATGGTGCAGAACTCAAAGTTACATATTTTAAGGCCTAAAACTGCACCGTTTGTTCATTTTCACCAGGATTTGACATCCCCTGGGTACTAAATGGGGGAGGAAGACTGAACTTAGTCATTTTTTATACCTCGTTCACTATGCACTCACGGGGAACCATGCATGCTTCACTTGTTTATATAGTTTTGGCCAGAAAGCTATACACATCAATCAAATAGGAGAAATATTTCACTTTCTATATAAAATGCATATGACTTATTTATAAACTGACCTTAATAGTAGAGTAAGTAACGGTTTGTTTCTACACAGCGTAAAACAATCTTCGGCAGAACATGCATTTCTAGAGTTATTAGAAGTGTGATAAAATATATGCAAACCAAAAATTAAAAGTAGATATACTGCTACAGTTTATTTAACTCGCAGTTTGTTGGCACCAGTGAATGAGTACTTGGCTGCTGATCATTTCTTGGGTGTGATTTGCTGTTCAAGTTTTGGATTGCGACGTGTTAGTATCGTCTGTAGTTAAGATTGAATCTAAAATTAACACTTCTATTCGGTCATAGCTAACGGACCAAGAACAAGCTACCACTGCTCGTTAGATAAAGAGTTCAGGTCGAAATGCAGTACACATTCCTCAGTCTGACAAGATGCGCCTGAAGAAGGTCGGAGGTTATATCAGTCGAAATGTTGTGAAAAGACCATCTAAGATGATAATAGCAGTTCAAATAATCGCAATGGTAAAATGAACCACCGCTTTGATATCCACTGAATGACAAGTAAAAACAAAGAAAAATTGTAGAATAATCCTACGCAAATGAATTTCCAGGGTTTCAGTTTTGTCTCCTTTACACTATGAAGAGTTACGCGCCCATGTGCGATGCGGTGTATTAACGGCGAAACGATGCTAATTGATATTTGCTTGTTGAACTGTCTATCGTGAGGAGGCTAACGACACACAGACACAACAACACGCGCATCCCGCCTTTGTGCGTAAACACACAGATTCAGCGAAATATTTGAATTGGATTTTGTGGAAACTACCTGAAGATACGTTTGTGTCTACACGTTCAAAGAATCAAAGAATCAAAGCGAATTCTACTGTAATGGAATCAGTGTTCATTTAGGTATATGGAATCGGTTTTGCCTACGTAATGAAGCGTATAACATAAAGTATTACGTCTCGATATTAAATAACTGCCCAAGTAATGATTTGTTGTAAATAAGAATAATTAAACAGGATAGTGAATGTTAAGCGACTAAAACAGAGTCTGGCAAAAAAAATAAATAAAATAAAATAAAATGGCTGAACTAAACTGTCCTAAAGATCGTCGAATTTTTAATATCAAACATGGTTGACGAGTGTTACACTGAAACTTTTGAGACGATGAAATTTAAATTTCGGTAAAAATAAAAATATTTGGCGCTTAAAGAAAAATCGAATATTCTATTGGATTTGTTTTCATCTAATAAAAGCAGCTATATATATATATATATATATATATATATATATATATATATATATATATATATGTGTGTGTGTGTGTGTGTGTGTGTGTGTGTGTGTGTGTGTGTGTGTGTATCACGAGAAGAGACATTGTCCGCCTCTATGTGTGATAGAGTTCCCTATGTACTCGAAAACGGTTGGGCCAATTTTTATGAAATTTCACACGAAGGTACTTTATGGGACTGGCAGTGTTTTAAGGGGTTTTGTATCGGAATGTCTTCGATAAGTATCGAAAATTGAAATAATCCGACAAATGAAGGAACAGGTGATTTTTTACTACCTTAAACAGCTTAACATCACAAGTGCATTTAAGAAGTGTCATTACTACACGAGCCAAAAGGCCCGACATAAAATCAACAGTAGATTCTTTGATATGACAGGCGCGAAATTAATATTTCTGCTTAAAGCACAATTGAACTATGATACTTGACTTTTGCATTAAAATGCAAAAGTCAAGTATCATAGTTCAGTTATGCTTAATTCAAAAAAGTCAAGTATCATAGTTCAATTGTGCTTTAATTCAAACTATTATATATAAAATATAATTTTATAAAATTAATAGTAGGTTCTCTACAGTGCAATGTAGATTACAGTATATTGTGGACTAAGTCAAATGTTAAGGCCTGCGATAGGAAATTCCAAAAATATCATATTTAAGCGTATTTTACTAACGGGCAACGCTGAAAGGGGGTGTTGCCAATATGTGTGTTTGTGGATCAGTATATATTATAAAAGGGAGCTTGTTTGTGCGTGCGCCGAACGGTCTCTACCAAACTACTCTATCAGTTTTTCGTCTACATAACTGAAGCTTAATGCATGTGGAACAAATTCGATTTGGTTTTTAGCCGGTAAAATTAACTGATAAGAAGTAAAAATTAAAAAATTGATATTTCATGAACATAAGACAATTTACGTAAATATTGTACGCAGGCGCAAATATACATTTATACGTATTCCTGCGTTTATTTTTAAAGTTTTGATATGCATGTGTCTTTAGGTCATATGGTAGCGAATATCACTGAAGAGCTAAATGTTTTGGCTTCGATTCAACTGATGGAACTAAAGTCATATTTTTTATTTGTAATTTTTTAGATCACTCATATATATTGAGCATAATATAATAATCAATAGAGAATTAGTTCCAAACCTGTATAGACTTCGTAGCCTCGTAGGAGATATCCTTTTCTCTTCGCTGCAACCTCTATCTCACAGAAGAGATGTTGCGAGTTTGTCTCTGCTTTATCGTTATTTTCATGGAAAGTGCTCGACTGAGCTACAATCTATGGTCCCCCCTGGAAAGAAACACTCCTCTAGCTGAAAACGCTACCAATAATTCCCCCCATCACTCTTTATCTGTGCCTAAACCTAAACGTAGATTCCATGAAAAAAGCTTCTTTCTTAGAACTGCACACCTCTGGAACTGTCTTCCGTTTTCCTGCTTTTCAGCTGACTACAATCTGATTGTCTTCAAGTCCAACGTAAACAAGTTTTTGATGAGCCGTTCCACTTAAGTTAACAAATTTACCGAATTTTGATTACTAACGATTACTATGTTGTCCAATTGACTGCTGTACACTCTTAACCCTTATCCTCGAGTGGTCTCTGGGTCTTGATAATGTGGTGATTCCTATGTAAAAAAAAACCCCTAAAATATTATATTTAAGTGTATTTTACGACTGGGCAATGCCAGGCTGCTTGCTAGTATGTGCTCCATAAATTAAACAAATTTGCGTACGATTATTCTATTCATAATAGCCCTCATAATAAGCATAGGGAATTGACATTATAAGTGACGTCAGCATTAGCACATAATAATGTATTAAAAATGCACTTGGTTTTAACATAAGTTACGTATCGATATTCATATTTTGAGCCGAAAATGACACGAAATTTCCGGCTGCGGTGATAATAATAATATTAATAAAAATATAATAATAATATTAATAAAAATATAATAATAATATTAATAAAAAAAGGGATACAAATGAATAGTACAAACACAGAGAATCGGTACAGTCACAAAACGGAGCCAGTATTTCAAAATTAAAGAAATAAACTCTTCTAGAACATGGAAATACAAGTGGACAAACTATTTCTAGAAGACGGAACATGGTAATAATCAACAAAAAAGGGATAAAATCTGAAAAATAGTTGATTTCGCCGTCCTAGCTGATCATAAGGTGAAGTTGAAAGCTGCAGAGAACCTAAGCAAATGCACTTAGAATATGGAATATAAAGTGTACTGCGATAATATTAATAATTGGAGTAGTTCTTGGAACAGTTCTGAAAAATGTTGGGGGGGAGTGATTAGGAGCAATTAGAATCAATGGACCGATGACACCAAAACAAACCACGACACCAATGAAAACAGCTGAAATATTCAGAAAATTCTTCGAATGCAGAAACCAACCTAGATTTTCATGTAACATCGACCAATGACAGGTTAGATGAAACTGAATAGCACTATGCAAACACGATTGAAAATATGAATAGAGGACAAACGAAAATTTATAGTAGCTGCTTGGACAGATATATTAAAATGTTCATATAATTTGCACTCGCGCCCAGACACACACACGCGCACACACACGTGCGCGCGCGATCAGTAAAAGCAAAAGATAAGGTGGAACCAACTTCAGTTGTGAAAGTTCTAGGAGTGAAGAGACTACCGTCCAGATACCGATATCAGAGCATGGAGTACTGGAATCTTGAAGACTTTTATTGTCACCTAAAATTCAGAAAAAACAAACAGCCGGTATTAGCTATAAGCTGTGTGCGCACGTGCGTGTGCGCATGCGTGTACGTGTGTGCGCGCATGCGTGCGTGTTCGCGCGCATGCGTGTGCGTGTTCGCGCGCATGCGTGTGCGTGTTCGCGCATCAAACTGTGTGATCCATGCTGTAAAAAAAGACATTGCGATCAGATTAGGAAGGTCGGGCGTTGATGAGGAGTGGGAGGAGAAAATAAGGAGGGGAAGAGGTTATATGGTTAACAGATTGGTAGTGGTAAGAAGCGGTGATGGAGGATTATGAAAGAGTGAAAAAAAAAAAGTCAACCAATCAAAGCAAGGTGTGCACTTGACATACATATGGCGTGCAGCTGACGTACATAAAAAGGTTTTTATCTAATTAAAGTTGTTGAATTGTTTCTAATTAAAAGCTTCTGTCACATTGCAAAAACATAACAAGCGAAGAACAATCTCTTTCAGCAAAAGACTTGACGCAAGAGACTTTTCGTTCCTTATCTTTCAAAGATGCCCCACCAACTCACTATTTTTCTATTTAACAGTTCTTTATATATATATATATATATATATATATATATATATATATATATATATATATATAAGAAGTAGAGGAAAAGTGTAACGCCATTCTTTTTTTTTGTCTGCCGCCCATTTCTGATTTTATAAATTATAAAACAATTCCAAAAATGTGCGGAAGTTTTCACGGCCTAAATAAATAGTTAGATAAATACTTTAAAAAATACTTAAACAAATAGAACAACTAAATGACTAAAACTTGAAAAGAAGTTTTTAAAAATTACAACCAATACAAAGAAAAGATGAAACAAACATGTTTAAATGTTTTTTTCATCTTTTCTTTGTATTGGTTTCTTTCCAAATGAAAAACAGGTATCACGAGTTAAAATTAATCTATAATAATATAAACCCCACCCTCTCTTTCTTTCTCTCTCTCTCTCTCTCTCTCTCTCTCTCTCTCTCTCTCTCTCTCTCTGTACGTTCACTATCTACTTCCAGACTATTTAACAGAAAAACGTGAAACTTAGAAGGGGCGCTTCTCAAAGTATGCTTATCCCATCGTTCAATCTGGTGCGTGGGTCATTAGCAGATTAGCTGATCACGATAACTACGGTAGCTTTGCTGCCAGCCCGGGTGTTTTGAGGTGTATGTTGGGCAAAAAAAAAAAAAGCGGTCATTTTTGTTTAATTTTGACCCCTATTATAGCCCCTTAACATTTGTTGTTTTGGGCTCAAATAAAGTTATTAAGTTAGATCCATGTCCAATGAACCTATATCTAAAATTTCAAGTGTTTAAATCACAAATTGTCGGAGGAGTTTGGTAGAGTTCTCAAAGGTCAAATCGTTGAACTTTGACTCCTTAATCGCCAAAGTTCTGGCCGAAAACCGATCACAGATTTTCCCAAATCTCAGTACCCTGTATATCAAATTTCGTGTATGTAGACTGAAAATTAACAGAGTTATTGCGAATGAAAATGTACGCAGGCACACAGACAGACAGAAACACAGACACGTTCACTTTTATATATATATATATATATATATATATATATATATATATATATATATATATATACACTAGCATATGTGCCCGGCGTTGACCGGGTGTTTGAAGGTTTATGCTTAACAAAAAAAAACAAAAAAACCCGTAAATTTGTTTAACCCTGACCCCTATTATGACCCCTTAAAATTTATTGTTTTGGGCTCTAATTGAATTATTACGTTAGATCCATGTCCAAAGAACCTATATCTAAATTTTCAAGTGTTTGTACCCCAGATTGTCGGAGAAGTTTGGTAGAGTTCTCAAAGGTCAAATCCATTGAACTTTGACCCTTTAATCGCCAAATTTCTGTCCAAAAACCGATCACATCGATTTTTCCAAATCTTAGTACCCTGTACATCAAATTTCGAGTCTGTAGACTAAAAATTGACATAGTTATTGCCTAGGGAAATGTACGCACACACATACGCACGTTCACTTTTATATACAGTGCTGATCATATTTATTGGCACGGTAAAATAAAAGTTAAATTTTGTCTAATAAATTCTAAAAAAGGGATTAAATTAAAGAAAATAACAAAGTATATTATGTATTTTAACTGGCCTTTCCGATGCAGCAATCGGATTTTAGAAAAAATAAATAACAAAGGAACAACAAACATAATTGCAAAAAACCCTTGTTCAAAATTATTGGCACGGCTTTGTTTTTCTTTTAGTATCAGTATAATATCAATCAATTTCCGGTTTACGTGCTTTCTGAACTTTTTTTATAGCCATATTATGCTTGTTTAACGCTAATTCAGTGAATAATTTTTTTCAGATAATTTTTAGATAGCGATTTATTTAAACTATTATAAGTGACTAAATTATAATTTTCAATCGCCATGGTTAAA
The DNA here is from genome assembly GCF_053919585.1 of Euprymna scolopes. Lineage (NCBI taxonomy): Eukaryota > Metazoa > Mollusca > Cephalopoda > Sepiida > Sepiolidae > Euprymna > Euprymna scolopes. Next base: position 11,201 of record NW_027633876.1, read on the forward strand.
ACTAAGGAACACAGCGAAGACGTCAGGAAGCTTGTTATAGCATGCCATACCAATGGGGAGGGCTATGATAAGATTTCAAAGAAGCTAAACCTTCCCAAATCCACTGTTAGAGCCATAATAAACAAGTTCAAATCGCAAGGCCACGTTATGAGTTGAGAGGGTAGAGGGAGAAAAAGGATTCTTTCCCCAAGAGATGAACGGAAAATTGTTCGACAAGTAAAACAAAACCCAAGGATCTCTGTTGGGGAGATTGTTGATGAACAGAGCACCTCTGGAGTGAATGTATCTCGACATACAGTTGGTAGAGTTTTGAAGAGAGCTGGTTTAAAAGCATGTCGTCCGAGAAAAACTCCCTTTTGCAATTATGTTTGTTGTTCCTTTGTTATTTATTTTTTCTAAAATCCGATTGCTGCATCGGAAAGGCCAGTTAAAAATACATAATATACTTTGTTATTTTCTTTAATTTAATCCCTTTTTTAGAATTTATTAGACAAAATTTAACTTTTATTTTACCGTGCCAATAAATATGATCATCACTGTATATATATATATATATATATATATATATATATATATATATATATATATATATATATATATATATATATATATATATATATATATGTTGAGACGATTAATTATAATCGGGAAAAGATTAAATTTTGGGGGTGTCAGAATCATTATCGGAATTGGGAAAATATGAGCATATTTTCCAATGCCGAAAACGATTCCTTTAATTATTTCTTTTATTTGATTTTGTTTTATGAGAAAATCTTCCACTGTTGACAATAATAATAATAAAACAAAATCTATAGATCACTCCCTCTTTACGTTTGAGAAACTATATCCACATTTAACATGTCTTAACGGTAATCGGAAAAAATAACTTTATAGTTAAATATTAAGAGAATTATAAAGATTCATAAGTGGAATCCGTATTTGTATCAGAATCAAGAATTTAGTACAGAATCGGTAATTCTATCGGAATCGGAAAAATATTGGCGTCGTCATATCATTAATACCAGTCGTCTAGCCAGAACCACTATCAACAATTTCCCACACTCTTTATCTGTGCTTACACCTAAACGTAAGGCTTCTTTCTTAGAACTGCTCGCCCGTGGAACTCTATTCCGTTTGCCTGCTTTCCAGATGACTACAATCTGACTGTCTTCAAGTCCAACGTGAACAAGTTCTTATTGAACCGTCCCCCTTAGTAATCAAAGTTACAAAATTCACACTAATGTTTACTACGCTAAAATCACAGTGACTAATGTATACCCATTAACCCTTATCCCCTCGAGTGACCTCTGTGCCTTGATAAGTGGTGACCCCCCTGTATATATATATATATATATATATATATATATATATATATATATATATATATATCATCTGTACCTACCAGGCGCTCCATGGGACGCAATGAAAACATTTTAGCTTTTAATTTTTATTTGTTAATAGATTATTAAACTTATGCAGAAAAAAAATAGTTGTGAGACAAGTCTTTTTCTATTCACCAGATCAAATGAGTTTTGCCTTTTCCTAATTTTTATTTTTCGATCGTTATCAAAAAATGTTCCATTTTTACAATAAATAAATAAATAAATAAGAAAATTGGCTTATCAGAATGAAAGTGTTATATGTCATCTTCAATCCTAGTAAGGTTCAACTTTTCAAATCTCATAGAAAAATTTTATATGTTGCGTATATTTAAAGAACATTCCCAAGCAATTATACTTGTTCTGATTAGAGTCAAAACGAGCATTCATTGTTTGAAAACGGACAGTGTTTGGGGGTATTTTTATACACCTATACATAACAGTATATAAAAACGTTGATACTTATATCGTGTAAAGTTTTATCCGCTTCCATTGGAGCATTAGATATTTAACCGCTACTTCTAGAAATAGGTAAAAATTTTACATCCATTCGTATATATACATATATATATATATATATATATATATATATATATATATATATATATATTTATATTGATATTTATATACATACATATACATACATATGAATATCTATGAATGCATATACATATATACGCATATCTATACACACATATTATATCTTGTCTGACGATGGCCACTCTCTCAGACATGAGCCCAAAAATGACTTCCATCGGCACAGGACCATTTTAATAGATAAATGCCTGAGGGAGTATCTACATACAGATGATGTTACAGAGTCTTAGCTTTGTACGACATCTAAGTCTCTCACTCACGGTTCAAAATGTTGAGATCCAGCAACAAGCAAGAGCAAGAGCAAGATAGCCAGCAACAAGTTAAACGGCAGACCAGCTTAATGTGGGTACTGATCTCCCGCTTTATGTTTTTTTTAATCAGAGATTTGCTTCTAGAAAGCTTGCTTTCACCACAGCTTACGGGAGCCCTCTCCACCCCAACATACACATAAACACACATGGTACTAGTTGACCGTTGACCCCCAAAAAAGGGTTCATTCGCCTTTTGGAAGGTTTTGTTTTTAAACCTTCAGGGAGACTAGCCACTCTCCTCACCAAACAAGTCTAGTGGGGGAACCAGTTTAGTCGCCGGTGACCCGACCATGAGACAGGTAGTACTGGGTTACATGGTACCAGTACCATATGACATGACCTGACATATAACACATATACATACATATATACATATGAATACATATATACATACATATACATGCATATACATGCACATACATATACATATATATACAGATATATATATACATATGCATATATATACATATGCATAAACATGCATATGTATATACATATACATGCATATACATATATATACATATACATATATATGAATATGCATATATATATATGCATGTGCATATATATGTATATACATATACATATGCATATATATGCATATACACTTACATATATATGCATATACATATACATATATATGCACATACATATACATATATATGCACATACATATACATATATATGCATATACATATACATATATATGCATATAGATATGCATATGCATATACATATATATGCATTTGCATATACATATATATGCATGTACATATACATATATGTGTATATACATATACATATATGTATATATACATATACATGCATATACATATACATATATATGCATGTACATATACATATATATGCATATACATATATATATGCATATACATATATATATGCATATATATATGTATATATATATATGCTATTACATATATATATATGCTATTACATATATATATATATATATATATATATATATATATATATATATATATATATATATGCTATTACATATATATTGCCTTGAAACACCTGTTAGCATCGAATCACCGCAGCTAATAACATAGATGAGAAATTATTTGGAAATACCAGATTTTATAAATATGTAGATCCAAGAATCACTTTCTATAAGTGTCTTCATCTTTCTTGTTATGAGTAAAATAGTAGGGTAGTAAGGACTATCAACTTTTAAACCTGCTAGAGCAACGAATGTTGGAAAATGTAAAACTTTAAACCATCGTTCCCTACGGCCGTTATGGATTTCTCTTTACATTGGATGTAAACAATAGCAGGTTGGCGCGGTTAGTGATCAAGTAACCCTTGCGTCATTATTATCTTCTCGTCGGACCGACAACTTTACACATTATATGATTGTCTGTCTCTCGAAATAAGAAAATGCCAACATTATCGCTTATAAATATAAATTCGCCTCTACCGCGCTATTACGAGAATTTCCTCCGTAACCGGAAATGGCTGAAACGCGACATTTCCAGTTCAAAGGGTTAATATATGAATGCGTTCGTCTCCTTTGCCGTAGTCTAATTCAATGCATTTATTTCATTTCCTTTCTTTCGGTTTTATGTTTAGCGATGATCATTCAAAATTAATATTTATAGCAAGGGAGAAAGGTGTTCAGCAGAAACAGTATTGTTTTTGTTTAGCAGAGCTCGACTGGCGGATGGGGATTCAATTGTTTTACAGAATCAGCCTTAAAAAGAAGGGAGCGTCAGCTGATATTTATTGTTACTTTACTGGGATTTTTAAAACATCCAACATAAAAATGGATTCCGTTCACAGGTGTGCTCGTCGTCAAATGGAACTACATTTCATAGACACAAACAGTAAATATAAAAATATATTCAAATGATGTGAACACATTTAAAGTGCGCTTTTCTCAATTTTACGTGCGTATTACAAAATGGATTTTTAATGGAAATAATTCGCTGGTTAATCTCTTCTCTATATAAATAAAATGAACTCATTTTTCCCGTCTGATTTTGACATTAATAGGATTAAAAATCAAGATATTTCATGCAAATATAATATGCACAAACGGCAGAACAATATCTGAGGTGTGTTATAGGCTTATTATTTCTCAAATTCCTCGATAATCTTAGATTTCTATACTTTTCTGCTGAGAAATCACGGCCAAAATCGGTTAAGATCAATGGAAGTGGTAAAATATTTTCTCTCTAATAAATTCCTCCTCCCCCTGCCACCACTTAACACCGTTTGGGGATCGTTCACAAGGAACAGTTGAGAAGAGAACACCGGTTTGGCTTCGTAGTTCTTTCATGTGAAGTTATTTAAAATCACTAAACTAAGCTGCAGTGCTCTGTGGCGTAGTGGTTAGCGTCCTGGACAATTCACATTATATTTTCACGTTCGCGCCGACCTACCGTAGTCGTTTTTTTTTTTTTTTTTCCTAAACAACTGGAATGGACTTTTCTTGGTGGCCGAACTGTTAACGTTGCAGATGTTTTTTTTTTTTTGTTGTTTTTTTTCACACTTTATTTTCCTACTTTTACTCATGACTCCGGGTTTGATCCTTCCTACTTACCTACCATAACATTTTTTAAAACTTCCCCCCCCCCGTCCCGGAAACAAACACTCGGGCAACGCCGGGTACCCCCGCTAGTACATAATAATACACAATATAAAGCCATTTGTAATATCTTTGCAAAATTTTTCTCTCGTTCTTCTCTGACCGCGACCTTCCAAGCTTACCATATATATGTATATATATATATATATATATATATATATATATATATGTTCATATACATAAATATACATATAGATATGCATATATATATATATATATATATATATATATATATATACACATACATATAAGATATAAGTATGTCGTAGTTTGCTTGAAGCATTGTTTATCGGATAAAAGGTGTGTTTAAAAGCTTGTCAATGCAGGAATTATTCAGTCGTTGGAAAAAGATAAATAAATAACTAATGATAAATAATTCAAAAGGTTCAATAATTTTCAATAAATATTTATTTACTTGACTGTAAATGGTACATTTCCTCAAATATTTTCGGGTGCAACCTCTATTTTCAAGGGTTAACAAATGTACATTATTCTGTATGCTGCCGTTTTCGGCGTAAAAATAGTCGGAGATAGAGTTGAAATTTACAGCAATTTTTTATTAACCTTTCGTGTTAAATGCTACGTCTGATATATATATATATATATATATATGTGTGTGTGTGTGTGTGTGTGTGTGTGTGTGTGTGTGTGTGTGTGTGTGTGTGTGTGTGTACAGAGAGAGAGAGAGAGGGGGGGAAGTATGATAGAAAGGGAAGTTTAGATGGGGAGAGAAGGAATGAAGTGAGCGGATAGAGAGGTAAAAGAAAAAGAAGTTTTAAAAAAATGATGTCACACACATTTTATTGTCCACGACCTCACGCCCTTTCAACGCCGAGTAAACGTGTTAGTTTCATTTAAAAGAAAGTAACTTGTCAAAGGATATATACACCTGATTATTTGAGCTAATATACATTAACCATTCGTTTTCCACGATGTTATCGTATGATTTTGTAGTTTGCTTATAAGCTACAGGTCAATACCAATACCAAAAGGGTCGTCTAAGTGAAAGAATATGATTTCAAAAGAAACAAAATCCGTAATAAATCCATATACATTGTATTATATATATATATATATATATATATATATATATATATATATATATATATATATACATATATATATGTGTGTGTGTGTGTGTGTGTGTGTGTGTGTGTGTGTATATATATAGTAGTATATTACATCATTCCGTTGGATTGTATGGACATCTTTATACATGCATACATATATATATATATATATATATATATATACACACATATATATATATGTATATATATATATATATATATATATATATATATATATATATATATATATATCCGTATTACTGTTTGCTTGGGGTTTTTTGTGTTTTTGTTCACATACGTGATATATGATGTCATAGCATCATAGCAACATGTTATTGGGTTGAGCATATTTGGGAGTGAAATAACAAACTACCGCTAGTATATAAAGCAATGCCCTTTGTATAAACAAATAGAGCTTAGCTGTTTGGACATTGCTATTTCACATACTCACCTTAGTAGCAGCCAAATAGCGTAACGGTTAGAAATACCGAGTGAGTTTTAATCCTGGCTAGAGGTAGTCTAGCCGTACTGAAGAGCTGTGATACAACGAAACAGTCACAGCTCTTCAGTACGGCTAGACTATCTCATTTCAAAGATTGTGGACGCCCTCTAGCGGACTAGAATATTTCTAACACCGAACAGCACAACTTTCTACTTAGGATACTTCTGAAAATTTAGCTTACTCATCAATGCCAATAGGCATTGTTTGGAGTGAATAAAAATAAACTACTGATTCACATTTATATTTAAAGCAAATCCAATTGGGATTGAACCCACTCTGGCACTTTTGTGGTTCTTATGTGATATTGCACGAACGTAAATAAGAATGGAAAAGAAAAACAACATTAAAAAATTTATTAAAATGATGAATGCATTTGTCATTGTTTTCTTTTCAAGGTGATAAAATTAAAAGAGGAAACGAAGGAAAAATAAATTAAAATGAAAAGATAAGGAAAACAGGAAACATTTTTTTTTCTTTCAAAAGGAAAAAAAGCAAAGATATGAAAAAAGGGAGGGGACTAAGGCGGTGAAAGGTAACGAAAACTTTTTAAAACTAACAAAACCCCCACTGTTGCACAAAGTAAGGTTGTTGTAAAAGAAAAGAAAGACAATCGAACCTAATAAAAGATTGAAAAAAAAGATATCAAGACTGAAGATAATGGCGGTGATTAAGAGAAGAAAAGGATTAAAAGAAAAAGAGGAAAACCAAAACCTCGAAACTAAAGGTGATGACAGGAAAATGAAGAGGGAGGAGAAAGTTTGCAAAAATGAGGTCTTGGTCTAAGCAGGGTCGGGGATGGGCTGCTCGAGAGGGGGGGCATAGAGTTCTTGGCAAATCATTATGTAAATAAACAATGCAAAAATACAGATGGCAAATGACAAACAGAAGTAGGGGAAAATAAATGAAATAAAAAATTAAAAAAATGAAGGAAGAAAGAATGAGTTGAAAGATGAGGTGAAAACAGATGGAACACTTGAGTGAAGCACTGAATGTTAGGGTTTATAATATGCAACGGGAATAGTTTCTTAGGGAGGGGTGTTATGAGGGAAGTTGTCGAGCTGAGGTAATGGAATGTCAAGGACCGTGTGTGTGTGCGTGTGTGTACGTGTATGTGTGTGTGTGTACGTGCGTGTGTGTGTTTTAGAAAGAGAGAGATAGAGGGAGAGAAAGAAGAGGGATAATAAGGAGAGATAGAAGATAGTATAACAAAGTTGTTATTATTCTATTGCTGACCACACGTGGTACGAAAATGTGTAATAACGCTAGGCAGGCTAAACTGTAAAATTACATAGCTTTAACTTATGCAAAAAAATATAATAACAGTAAAATCAATTTTGAGCAATTGATTTTATATATTATTATAATTGAGATGTTGTGTCTCGTGCACCTGTTTTGTTAGATACTCCTTTCTGTGAGTTTCTAATGAGATTATTGTTCCCGTCGTGTCATCGGTCGGAATCTTGTTCCTTTTCTTGGCAGGAATAGGATTTCGATAAATCAATATGTTCGTTGGTCATTTATGACTCGAAAACTACTTGCAAATTTGGTAAAAACCATCGTCAGCGTAGATATTAATATTCACAGGAACTACTAATAATGCACACGTATAGACTAAAATCTATTGACCAAAAGTTCACCAAATTTTCAATGCCAACCTTTTGATGGCGACTATGTCACAGGCACTAAAATCTAATTGTATATAAACGAATTAGAGTTTGATCATCGGAAATTGAGACGATCCGCTAATTGTCGACCCTTTTAGCCCATAATGTTCAAAAGGGCTACACATTAGATCAAAGAATAAAAAAAATGGCAGCTATCTTTAAGACTCTCAGAAATTTAATACAAAACTCTTCAGAGAGCTTTTTGCATTTATTAATCGTTGTATTCATGTAATAACTCCAATAGTTGAAGTAATTAACTCAGATTCTGCCTTGACCCCAACTCTTTATGAATCTGATAACGTGAACTATAATTTAGTTGATCCATGCTTTTAACATGGGGTGGGGGAGGCAAGATGTAATCAAGAAGACTAATTTATTTGAACAGCATCAAATTTCCTGATGCCCTTTAGTTCAACATGGTTAACTGATCTGATTTTCAGCTTTTGAGCTGAACATTTTCCATCTTACAAAATTGAAATGATTAACTGATTTGCGTTGTACTAAATTTGAAGCCATCTTATTTTTTTTTTTTTTAGTTAATGAAGTTTGCAATACAATTCGTTGTAACATGATTCGACTCAATCAGAAACTGAAACTGAATTGGCCCGTGTAATTGAAAAGCGTTCGAACTAACAAGCATGGGCGTCTTTCTAACGCAGATCTATAAAATAATTTATAGTTTTGTTTGTTTGTTTGTCTGTTTGTTTGTTTTTAGATGTGTCTAAAACGCTATTCGTTGGGTGATCCGGCATGCTTAAGTTCAAATATTAGTTTCGTTGACCTGTCAGGCTTAAATCTGAAATAGCATTCAGGTTGTTTTGTCATGCTTAACTTTAAATAGTATTTACGTTGACTTGTCAAGTTCAAGTTGAAATAGTATGTATGTTGACTTGCCAGGTTCAAATTGAAATAGTAGTTACCTGTATTTTTCATGTTCAAATTTTAATTGTATTTACGTTGATATTTCAGGTTAAAGTCGAAATATTATTTAGGTTGATTTGTTAGGTTCAAGTTGAAATCGTATTTACGCTTGCTTGTCAAATTCAAGTTGTAATATTATTTAGGTTGATTTGTCAGGTTCAAGTTGAAATCGTATTTACGTTGACTTGTAAGGTTCAAGTTGAAATAGTATCTACGTTGTCGAAAGTTTGAGATAACATTCTCGTTGGTCTGTCACGCTAACGTTTGAAATAGCATTTTTGTTGGTCTGTTATGCTTCAATTCGAAATATTTTTATCTGCATTTTTGTATCACTCTCAGAAGATCCGTCCATTGATCTGTCATGTTTATACAGTTGAGATGGAATTTTAAGAAATTGAATAGACAATTTAAAGGATATTCTTATGAAATAGTGCCCAATTATAAATAAATGTTTTATTCATACAAACAAATGTAGCATCGCTACAAATTCAGGACATTTTTAGAAATGTTTCATTATGTTCACCGCGCAATATCTGACCCATTTAAATCCGACACCACACAGGCACTACAAATATCGTATAAACTGATTTAACCCCGATTTGGTGCCGTTTAGGAATTTAAATATATGAAAATTTAACGGTAAGTATATTCAAACATTATTTTGAATTTAGTTATGTAAACTTTAGGGAAAGTAAATTTACTTAATTCCACGTTATAAAAACATACGGAACGAACTTGCTAGCATGAGGATATCGAGCTTTAAGTAAACTACGACTGAAACAGGTTCTGAATGTGTATTTATACTATGTTTGCATAAATAACACACATGCACTTACGAGTATATTTGTGTGTGCGTGCACGTCTGTATAGAAGGTATACTAAATATGCCATCGTCGGACTACTATCTAATCGGCGCAGATCACAACGAAGAGACCAAACTGTTGGTTTAAACTGCAGATTGAACGCAACCAAGTCACATATTGCATTGTCGCTAGGATCTGTTTTTAGATTCATTACTTAGCGTATATATAAAGTATATATAACATATATATATATATATACCAAATGTACAACGTTACATATATATAGTATATATATGTATGTATACTATATATATAGTATATATACTATATATAGCATATGTATATATATATATATATATATACAGCATATATATATATATATATACACTATATACAATATATATATATCTATATCTATATGCTATATCTCTATATATACAATATTTATATACTATATCTATCTATACTATATCTATCTCTCTATACTATCTCTCTATCTATCTATCAATATATATATATATATATATATATATATATATATATATATATATATATATATATTATACTGTTATAAACCCATTCAATATATGTTACTCCAACATAGGCTGATAGATTCGGTGGGTTTCTAACACTATTTTGTACATTTTTTTTTTTTAGCTCATTTTCCCAAACTTACGTATAAAACACAGAGTCCGCCGCGATTTGTATGTTTCAAATATATCGGTAAACACTTTATGTTTTTAGAGCCGAATGAACACATTAAATAAAAACACTAAAAAATTATCCCGTTAAGTGGAAAAATAACTTATTTTTTCTTTGATAACATATATCTGTTCTATGTTTGTTTTTTGACAACTTTTTCGAATCTATGTGTATAGTAATACAACATGGTTGACATAAAAAAAAAAAAAATACTTAAAAGATGATAACCCGAACCCCGTCTTTTCATCGAAACCATCTGATACCATGTTGGAATGTTCTCAAGCCGCCGTTGTGTGTGTGTGCGTGTGTATTATATATATATATATATATATATATATATATATATATATATATATACACACAGAGAGAGAGAGAGAGAGAGAGAGAGAGAGAGAGAGAGAGAGAGAGAGAGAGAGGTGGAGAGAAGGAGAAGCAGGATATAAAAATGCAAAATTAATTAGTTTTCATACCATCATATTTTAACATAAAAAAAGGTCTTATTTCAATCGACGTCAATGTCATCATTGCTTCTTTTAAACTTTTGAGGTTCAGTTGACGGACGTCGCTGTCCGGGCATAGCGCACATGGTGACCGTCATTGACATCATACTTCCAACCACTATCATATCCATCCCCATTTTTTTTTTTTTTTTTTTTACAAGCACACAAACACATGCTTCTTCTTTCTTTTTGTTGTCGTAGTTGTACAGAATTCGGACCATACATATTTTTAATAAATCACAATCTAAACAAAATTATTGTTTTTAGTCGCATGCAAGCGACTCTATAAGTCACTCCGTCGGTCAGTCGGTCGATCTGTCAGTCGGTCTGTCCGTAACACTTTTGTGCTTGGCCTTTTTGGTTAAGATCAAAGGTCTGTTGTTAATAGATGTTGTTCTTAGCTTTTTAAGCTTTTCTTGGCCTTTTGGCCAAGATCAAAGTTTAATGAAATTTTATTAATATTGTTATCTTTTTTGTATTTTTAGATATAAATAAAAAATGTTTTTTTTTAAATTGGGTTTAAGTAGGAACACCCCCTCCCACCACACACTCATAAATACAAATTTAAAAGGGTAACCATGATAAAAGATGCTGGCCGAGAGAAAAATCATTTAAAATTTACAATAGAGACGAGATGGATCAACCAACTTGACCCCACCTTCTTTTTGAGTTGGCCTTGTGCCTAAGTTTTTGTTCATTTTCCGTATAGTATTTTTTCCCTGTGAATAAAAAATTAAATATCTCAAAGTGTAGTATCTGTTCTTACTACATGCTGTACTTATGTTTGTAACTTTGTGATATAAAGTGCAGGATAATTTTTCTGTATTAATTTAACGTAAAATGATCACCCACTTTACAACCAGTCAGTCTCCAAGCCATTCAAGTCATTCTCCAGATCATTCAAGTTGTTTTTGAAGGAATCCAGTTATTTTTTAAGCATTCAAGTCATTCTTAAAGTAATTTAATTCATCCTTAAGTTCATTAAAGTTATTCTAAGTCATGTACTCTTTATTTATTTAAGTCATTTCAGCCGATTTTTCGGTCATTTTAGTTTATCTTTAAGAATTTCATGTCAATCCTACAATCACGCATTCATTCATTACACGAGAGCACGCGACTAATGGCTATCGGCCTTGTTTTATTTAATGTGTGTGTGTGTGTGTGTGTGTGTGTGTGTGTGTGTGCGCGCGCGCGCAATAATATACGAGTATAAAAACGACACCAGAAAATAAATGTAAACAGAATAAAAAAATTAAAAAATAAACTACATTTGGCTAGGATCGAAAATTTATTAATCTATTATTTGTTTGTTTGTTTGTTTCAATCTAGGGTGTTTCTTTTGGGGAACATAATGTTCCCCACATTTAAAACCGACATTCTGTTTAATTCGATCCTGATGGGGACAGATAAATAGTTACACATAATCACGTGGGCAAACACGCTGTTTTTGCGCGTACAAATAATGGTCACCACTTTTAACGTAAGGAATTACATTGCTTAATATCACAAAAACTACTTGTTTGCGGAAAATTTAACTGCTATGTTCGTTTTCAGCACACCCGAAAATCTTTTAGTCGACATTTAAAAGGTGATTGTTAAGGTGGAAAGTAAAAATTTACACAAAAATATTAATAATGCATTTTTAAAATTTCAACTGTTTTTGATGGAGAGTTATTAATTACCTGGTTTATTTACATTATTTTTCTTTGGTTTATATAGTTACATCACGATTGTTATGCTCTTTTTTCTTCTTCAAGTGTATTGTTAATTTTAAAGGGTTTGTATTACTATACACATAGTTTCGAAAAAGTTGTCAAAAAACAAGGTCCTGAATATGACCTTAAACTATATCCAGTGGTGAGGCCCCAACTTGCGGGCTTTGGGGAGTGTGGAGCCACCCTTTAATTACCATTGCTCCCAGGTCCACTCTGACCCAGAGTGGTAGTACCTGTTAGGGTCCCAACTATGGGTTAAATAAAAACCGACTTGAAAACAACAAATATATTCTATTAAAATTTTTTTCTTCCAAATCTTTAGATACGGCATTAAATAACCCGAAAAGGGTTGATATGCCGTAAAACAAAAACAACCAACCGACCATTCAAAAAAACAAATATATAACAAATAAATGTTATCAAAGACAAGATAAGTTACTTTTCTACCAAACTGGATATTTTTTCAGTGTTTTTATTTAATGTAACGTGTTTATTCAGCTCGAAAATCATACAGTGTTTACAGATGTATTGGAACATTAAAAATGGCGCCCGACTCTCTGATGAACACAGTAAATTTGGGAAAATGAGGTAAAACTAAAATACTAGACAAAATACTGTTAAAAACCTACCGAATATATGTCAGCCTATGTCACAGTAACATATTTTGAGCGAGTTTCTAACAGTATTTTGTCTAGCTTTTTTATTTTTCACTCCTTTTCCCAAACCTACCATGTTCATCAGAGAGTCGGGCGCCATTTTTAATTTTCCAATGCATCGGTAAACACTGTGTGTTTTTCGAGCTGAATAAACATGTTACATTAAATAAAAAACACTTAAAAAATATCCAGTTAGGTAGAAAAGTAACTTATCTTGCCTTTGATAACATTCATTTGCTATATATTTGTTTTGTGACAACTTTTTTTGAATCTAGTAAAACAAACAAAGTATTTAAATATAACATCTGGTGATTGGTTTTTCGTTAATTAATAACCAGTCAGGTTTAAATGCGCAAGAATCATCAACGGCCACCAAAGAAAGAGACACATAACGAACAGCGATCACATGCGTATAAGATGAATACGCCGGAGAACGTATCGGTCGAAAAATAGTAAAAATATAAATATCAACAATCAAAACAATCGCAAAGGATAGAAAATGTATATGATGAATTTCCAATTCATAATAATTTTACTAATGTTACTATTGGAACATAAATTATTTTAGTGCTTGTCAAGAGACAGTCAACAGATCGATTTTTTTAAATATGTCGTTGTAAGTAAAAACAATATTATGTACTTTACTGTCATGTCGAAAATAGCGATATATTCAAAAATTACGAAAATTTACCGCTAATGTTTTTATTAGAAAAAAAGAAAAAAAAAAGAAAAAAGTCTATCGCTATAGGCTACAATGTCGGTGTAATCTGAATTTTGCGTTCCGAGTTGTGCTTCCTGTGTGTGAACTCTTCAGTATCTCCTTTATAACATCTACGAAAAACGCAATTTTATCCAATTTTCCGTAAATATTACTTTTAACTATAAATAACTTCCCACTCGACGAATTTTCGTAATTTTTGGAAATATAACTATTTTCGACATGGAAATTAAATACGTAATATTGTTTTTGCTTAAAACAACATATTAAAAAAAAAAATCTATCTGCCGACTCTAACAAACAGCAAGCACCAGCAGTCCAGCACTCCAGCACCATTATTTTAAAGGAATTACAGTTGAAAAATTAGTTCAAAACAAATTATTTTATGTTACTTTGTATACAAAATATTTAGCAGAAGTGATAACTATTTTTAGTTCTGTAATTGTTGGGTGTGATTATTAAACTAATAAAGTGTCAAGGTATTTCGTTTATTGACATGAAGTAAAGAAAGCACCGCCACCGGCTTCGGGCTTCTTATAATTTTACTCACACCTAATAATTACGAAAGAAATATAAATATTGACATTTTTAACGCAAATATGTTGCAAGCAGATAGGTAAATCCAAACAATTACTTTCTGATTAATTTCCAAACTTTATTTCCTTCAAATTATTTTTTTCTCGCCGATAGTAATGTTTACCTTTAAAAAAAAATTGGGGAGGAGGTTCATTTTTTTTTTTTTTTTAAACAGACTAAAATAACTTACCTTTAAAAATTACATGTGAGGGGTCAAAGAATCGAATTGAAACGACTCTACCTAGAATTGACAAAATAATTTTGTTCTTTTACCACAAAACTTAATTTTAAAAAATAAGTAAAAAAAAAAAAAGATAAAATAAACAAAAATAAACTTTCTTCCTTCCTTTCAAGATTCGCTTGGAATTTTCCTTTTTCCGAGTAAATTTTGTCTCTCTCCACAATCTGTACGATAATCTTTTTTTTTTTTTCTTTTTTTTTCTTAACTTTTTTCCTTAATGGTATAAAATACGCATTCCTCGTATCTGTGCCAACATTTGTTTTTAAAGTATTTGTTATTGTTAACTAAAGTAATTTTAAAAAGTACATTGCGCGACCTGTGGGGGAAACGTTATTACGGCTTGGTTGTAAATGTACAAAGTGTGTGTGTGTGTGTGTGTGTGTGTGTGTGTGTGTGTGTGTGCTCGTGCAAGCCCGTCTGTTTGTGACTACAAAAAAAAAAAAAAAGAAAAAAAAAAGAGAAATAAAGAGAAAGAAAAAAGATGTATTGTAACTAAGAGATCCGGCCGCACACACATACACATACACGTATACACGAACCGACTTGCCAACTTCCTTCTAATGTCACCGTCGTGACGATGTTTACACACGCCTGTCCGTGTCAGGAGCGAGTGCGAAAGCGGGCGACGACTGGGGTCTGGGGGAAATGGTTAAAAACAGAAGTGTCTAAAGTTACTTTAAGGCTGAGAGTGGCCTTTTTGTTTCGTCTAACCCCCACCACCACGCCGCCGGTAGAACATTTGAACTGGATTGGGAAAACGAGCCGGGGGGGGGGGGGGCAGAGATGCTGACTGTAAATAAGGATGACGATAATGATAATAATAACGATGATGATAACAGGGTACTCACGAATACGGGTGGGGTTGGTTTACTGGGGCGGGGGGATTCAAGGTTGTAAGGAAAAGGAAGTGAAAAGGATAGAAGAAAAGAAAAACCTATCTAAAATAGGGGGAAAAAAGAGGCTAATGTTTTGAGAAATGCT
>NW_027633877.1:0-12500 GCF_053919585.1 Euprymna scolopes
AATGAATTCATAACTTAACTCTTCCCTTCAGCCAGGTTACCCGCCGCTGCCCGGACACACAATAATGCTTAACAGTTAATATCAGCATAGTTGCCCGGCCTTACTCAGTGTTTCAAGGGTCTTAATCTGCCCCCAATGGGGAGCTCTATGACTCCCAGAGGCGGTCATGCCACAGTGTTCTAAATGTAGTTGTCTGCATAATTCTTAATTATATATTTGGAGGACTATTTTGCTGCATTCACTTATTATGTTATTTATTGATTAGTCTTATTGTCCAGAATGTATTGTGTCGTGTCAATATTTGCTTTGATATGGTTGGTTCTAATTGCATTATTTTGTCCGGATTTTTTTTTTTATTATTCACCTGTCCTTTTCGCAGCCATAATGCTAATAAACAGTGATGTTCCCTGGACTCTTCGTGTCACTAAGCTTCCCCATATTTCCACTATTCACCACTATTGATAAGGTTTGCAAATAAATGTGAGCTATTGCAACGGCCGCTTATTATTGATTTCTCATTGGCAGCGGCAATAAGTTTTTCAAGGAAACGTTGGTAAACAAAATAATAATTATTATTATTATCATTATTATTATTATATTATTATTATTATTACCATTATTATTATTATCATTATTATTGTTATTATTATTATTATTATTATTGTTATTATATTATTATTATTATTGTTATTATATTATTATTATTATCATTATTATTATTATTATTTTATGATGGCAATTATGACATGGGACAGCATATATGTCTGCATATATTATTATTCTTATTATTACTTCATTATTATTATTATTTACTTTTTATCACCGCATGAAGATGTGACACAAGGTCTCAAAGGTCGAGAAAGTAAAGCCAAGTCCATAAAGGAGGATCACGCGGGCCATTTATAATTGCAGTTCCGTCGATATTCCAATATACGGGTGCTTCAGACAGTAAGCAATAAAATTACTCCATTCAAAAGACGGGGGGGGACGATCTATGTAGACCTGCTGGGACCACCAATATATATATATATATATGAGAATCCATTTGTCAAGTTGAAGTATTGTTCTTGGTAGTCCCAGGAGGTCTACATATATATATATATATATATATATATATATATATATATATATATATATATATATATATATATATATATATATATTACAATAAGTTTACCAAGGTAATCCAAATGGTAAACTTAAAATATATTATAGATATTAAAGAGTTAATATTTACAAGTAAAATAAACTCAGCCAGATGTAAAAGCTCAATAAAACCGAAAAGGAAATAGAGCTTATAATATGAACAAATGATTAATAAAACATGTTAAAATACATCTTGAAAAAGAGTTAAAAACATATTTAATTTTAAAAAAGGAAGCACAAGATAAGTGGATAGTCCTTAATTCGCGGAGTTTCTAAGAAATACTCTCCTTCTCATCAGGGTGCAGGAATTAGCAAAATGCAGGATCGGATTTTTCATATAAAAGTATTTAATGAAACTACAAGTAAGTCACAGATCTTACTGGATTAAAAAAAGGGTGAGGTAAGGGGAACAGGAGGCAAAAGAAAAAAGATAAAAAGATTTCACATGAATGGATAGTCCGGTGAAGGGTAAAAATCCAAAAATGGTAAATCCAAAACGGTCGAATTTAAAATTTCAATCCAATGGGTAAATTCCAAATGGCCCAAAATAATCCAAAAGGCAGAGTTCCTTGGATTAAGGCCTATCCACTTGTGCTTCCTTTTTTAAAATTAAATATGTTTTTAACTCTTTTTCAAGATGTCTTTTAACATGTTTTATTAATCATTTGTTCATATATATATATATATATATATATATATATATATATATATATATATATATATATATATTACTTTGCGTTTTGCTGCGATGCTGTTGTTTCTGCGTGCCTAATGTTTCCGCCATTTTGAATATCACTTTTACTTTTCGTTTTGATAAAAAGGAGTCTTCTCCCGAAATTACTAAAAGAATTTTACTATCTAAGGACTTTACACTACTCCAAACATATAACGAGCCTTGCTTGCTGATGACTGAGAAATATTCTTCATAAAAAATAAATAAATAGAATCTTGTTTACCGTCGTCCTGATAACCATCCTTTTTGTTTCTCTGAGACTAGTCCGCGATTATGAAGGGAATGATAATTTTCTTAATTGTGCTGCAACTATTTTCAACATAATCTGTTTGTTTTTCTTCTACTTTCACATTACCAGGTTTCTGCATTGCTATTGTCTTTTCAAAATAGCTAATATATATTTTACCAGCAAACGTATATATTTTTACAGTAAACTTCCTATTACTATAATTACATTTTTGCATATTTTATGACCGGGCAAAGCCGAGCGGTTTGCTAGCATATTATATTAGTTTATAATCTTATATATATATATATATATATATATATATATATATATATATATATATATATGTAGTGTCAGGTCATGTTATATGCTACTGGTACCATGTAACCCAGTACTACCTGCCTCATGGTCGGGTTACCGGCGACTGAACTGGTTCCCCACTTGTTTGGTGAGGAGGGTAGCTAGTCTCCCTGAAGTATTAAAAACAAGACCTTTCAAAAGGCGAATGAACCCTTTTTCGTGGTCAACGGCCAACTAGCGCCGTGTGTATCTGTATGTATGTGTGTGTGCTGGGGTGGAGTGGGCTCCCATAAGCCGTGGTGAAGGCAACCTTTCTAGGAGAAGCAAATCTCTGATTTAAAAAAACAAATGTATGTATATGTGTGTGTGTATATGTGTGTTGGGGTGGAGAGGGCTCCCGTAAGCCGTGGTGAAGGCAACCTTTCTAGGAGAAGCAAATCTCTGATTTAAAAAAACAAAAAGCGGGAGACCAGTACCCGCATTAAACTGGTCTGTAGTTTAACGTGTTGCTAGCTATCTTGCTCTTGCTTGTTACTGGATCTCAACATTTTGAACCGAGAGAGAGAGAGAGAGAGACTTTGCTGTCGTACAAAGCTAAGACTCTGTAACATCATCTGTGTATAGATACTCCCTCAAGCATGTGTCTATAAAAATGGTCCTGTGGCGATGGAAAAGTTGTGACGTGCTTGAAATACTGGAAGCATGTAATAATTGATCTTAATGAGAGTCTTTAGTGTCATGCCTGCTTGAGTGTGTGAATTCACCGGTAGGACTAAAAAAAAAAGTCATTTTTAGGCTCATGGACTTTAAGTGTCTGAGGGAGTGGCGCTTGTCTGACAAGACGTTGCAATCATCATATATATATATATATATATATATATATATATATATATATATATATATATAGTCTAAAGAAGCTTTGAATGAAAAAATTCAAAAATAAAAATAAAGAATGCAGTTTAAATTCCCGGATGGAAAAAATAATAACTTTAATCTATCGCAGACTTGGCAACTACATAATCCGACTTTTAAAATTTTTATAATGATAAAAGAGACTTCATTTATATAAGGATGGAAAAAAATGGCCTTAACTAAAATTGTTAAATAGAAATAGACTTAGCATTTGCATAAACCGATTTAGCAAAAGTTTTCAATTTTAAAACTTAACTACATGAGGATGAAAAGAGAAAACCTTTACTAAAATTTTGTAAATAGAAAACGGGGAGCAACAGCTGCTTACCATGTAGCTGTTTCGGAGATTTAAATGTATATATATATATATATATATATATATATATATATATATATATATATATATATATATATATATATATATTAAGTAATGTGATTGATAATTTAAAATTTAAAAATCCAATTATAATTAAATTAAAATAAAAAATCCGTTTCATAAGAAGGAACAACAACAAAATCAATTATCTGTACGATCGTTTGGGAAAACAGTGTTTTTATTGTGGTAGACATCAAGTTACGGACAATAATTATTACATATAGTTTTTTAATAAGCAAGGTCTAATTGTTCTAATCTCCTTTAAATTATATATATATATATATATATATATATATATGTTGCCTTTTTATTTGCTTAGTTACACATGCTTACGCTACTGGAAATGAATTAACGATCCGATAATTTCGTCAGGCCTTACAGATTTGAAAATTTATTTACTTATTAAAGGCATTAACTTTCAAATCTGTAACGTCTGACGAAACTATCGGATCGTTAATTCGATTCCGATAGTGTAAACATGTGAAACTAAGCAGATAAAAACGATAATGAAAAATATATAGTGCTCTGCAGTAGTATTGAGCATTTTTTTTACGTTTTTTTACCACTTACCATTTAATTATTAACTATATATAAATACACACACACACACAAACACACACACACACACACACATATATATATATATATATATATATATATATATATATATTAGTGTTGGGACGGTTAATCAGAATCGAAATCGGGAATCGGAAAAATCGGAAGATTTGGGATTATCGGAATCGGAAAAATTGATGCCTATTTTCCGATGCTAAAACGATTCTTTTAATGGTCTTTTTTATTTGATTTTGTTTTACAGCAGAATTATTGCTAGTAATAATGATAAAATAATCAATATTTATTGATTTTAAAATACAAGTAAAACTAAAATCGATAGATCATCATCCACACATGTATTTTGACATTTAGAGAATATATCTGCATATTTAACATGTGTTTAAACTGAAATCAGAAAAAAATAACAATCTTATAGTTCAATGATTAGAGATTTATAAAGAATCGGAATCGGATTCGGTAATTGTATCGGGATCGGGAAAATATTGGAAACGTCACATCACTAATATATATATATATATATATATATATATATATATATATATATATATATATATCAAATTTCAGTCATTCAATAAATTTAAAAATTTACGACGTGAAATGTTTGAATTTCGAATCCAAATATTTTTATTATTCTATGTAAGACAAAGAATACATTTGAAATATTATAAATCTTATCCTATAGGATTTCGATGTCTACCATCTCTTCAGAGGAGAAAATATTAGCAAATAGTTATAATGGTTTACACCTTATTTGCTAAAGTCAGTGAGACATGGAAACCCACAATTAAAAGTTTTTTTTAAGTATTTAAATGTCATAGAGTCAGGGAAATTAATGAAAAGGATATAAGAATTCACATCGAAATTGCATGGTAAAATCCGAAGTGAATGTCTTTGAAAGCAGTGTGGTAAAGTGATCCAAACTGTATTTTGAGTAATCCACATCACAATGTAATGGTTCGCAGTTAGCATTTTCCTGGAGCAATTTTCTTTGTTTATATAATGAGTCCGGTAAAAAAATTGTTTATACATATAGGTCCGGTGAATCTGTTTATTAATAAACATTGAAAAATTGATATATTTAATATTTTTTTATAATTATAGAACATGGAATGAATGTTTTTGGTAGCAGTGTGGTAAAGTGATCCAAACTGTATTTTGAATAATTTACATCATAAGGTAATTTTATTCTGAAGTATATATATATATATATATATATATATATATATATATATATATATATATATATATATTTACTTTTATATATATATATATATATATATATATAATTTTTTAATTTTTTATTATATACCGCTCTATTATTTTTTATTATATACCGCTCTATTAACATATCGAGCACTTTTATCGTTTTTTTTACCTTATTTCCCTTGAAAAGAAATATATATATATATATATATATATATATATATATATATATATATATATATATATATATATATATATATATATATATTCAGTGGCAGAAGTTTAGGCTTCTTTCTATAGGGTTCGGATTTCGTGGCTGATTCCAAACACGTGTCAGTGGATAATTCTATTTTAAAAACAATATGTATGCCGCTACCTATCTGAATCGGTAAAGGGAAAATTATTCCCTACTCGCATTTAGGTAAAAATGCACTGTTGTATAAATAATTTAATTCATTAAAAAAAAAGTACCAACATATCGAGCACTTTTATCGTTTTTTTTTTTTTACCTTATTTCCCTTGAAAAGAAATATATATATATATATATATATATATATATATATATATATATATATATATATATATATATATATATTACTACGTGTATGGTGATATTATGCGCAATGCACATTTGAGTTAAATAAAAGGGAAAGTGCAAATTCTGGATTTTAACAGATAAGTTTGAAATAATAAAACGAATATGATCAATTGATGTGGCTGTAATTGTCAGATTGGACCGACTGCGATGTTTATGACATTTCTCCATTTTTTTTTTTCATCTGATCTGATCAAATTGTTTAATTTCCCTTCGACATAATGACTGTGGGGAAAAACGAGACAGAATTACTGGAACGTCTGTAGCATCAATTTCCGACCTTCTCCCCTCTCCGTATCACCGCCACGTTGTTCCCGCTATGCGGACGACGTGGACGATCTTGATTGCACTTACCAACGGACCATGTTGACAAAACATTGTCAGACTACTCGCGATATCGCCTGCCTTAAAAAGCGGGTCTTGCACATCTAGATAGATCTAACAATAACAGGATGTTCTCGACTCGCTAACAAGAAATTACTCTCTCCTCCTAATCAATTATGGAACCAAGTCGAACATTTTTCAATTGTGCATCGGTAAGAAATTTCATCACAATCTCTATATTAATAACATCGTAAGACAGCTTCACGCGTGTCTGTATGTGTTCATTTTTGGCGACTACGCAACTTCGACAGTGAATTAATATGTTTTTTTTTTATTTATTATTAATAGTTTATTTATTAAAATCATAAGAGGCTATTCTCTAAGACAGTAGTTCCTTAGTTTGGTTTATAGCCAATCCCTCTATTCTCATTCGGACTATCTTATCAGTACTGTACATTTCTATTGTATATATATATATATATATATATATATATATATATATATATATACTCCTATAAATTCGTTTTTCAAGCGGATGTACTGATATTCATATTAAAATCCCTTTCTCTAATTATTTAAAAAAAGAAAATACAATTTTGTTATGTATTAGGCGTGGAATTGCATTCACTAGCAAAAGATCTAGCTAATTTGCATATTCTTTTAAACATTCATCTTAATTAATTCCCTATTAGTTTTTTTCGGTTTTCTTATGGGATGATCATCTTTAGTTAACTATTACGTGTAATTATATTAATGCAGAAGTTCTACATGATTTATACTAACATAATATTTGCGTAAAAAGTTTATAGTAAACACAAAATTGCTTCCATATATATTTATGTATACGTATATATTTTTGTTTAACAAATTTTGCCTACCAAACTCCTCCTAGAGTTTTTGGTCTACAGACATGGGTTTTTGCTGGAATCCTTCGAAGGGTATGAAGCGGTTTATGCCAACAATTAACCATTGCGTCAGGTTTGATACTACAGAGGACACATTTTTTAAACATGAAACGCAGAGATAGATCTGATATAAATGTACAGGAACTATAGAGTATCGATATACTGTACAATATAGAGGAACGCCTGAGGACTTATTCCATTTCGTTTTTATCTTAACTGATACAACTGAGTGGTCGGAAGATCCCAGTGGAGACATAATCGAAGGGGAACATAGTTCACGGCAATTTGTGAGAAAAAGGTCCAGGAGACTTGCTTACTGACCGTTAGTAGTGGCACATGGGTGGGTTCGTAAACAATCTGAGTGAGGTCATAAGCAATTGAGAAATCAGGACAGAGCCTCCCTCATCATCTGTCTTGATTGAGTTGGTTAACCATTCCACATCGAGAACATTGAAGTCTCAGCAGACGTAAATGTTAGCCGAAGGATAAGCAGTCAGGATGTCATCAATTTTCTCAGATATGGTCTTAAAGATAGTAACTCTGCTGTTGTGAGGGCGATAGAGGAAAATATAAACACAGTGGTGTGGGCGAGTGCAACCTGGAAGCACACATAGGGTAAGTTAGGGTCTTCTCTTGAGATGTACCTACCACATGGAAAGCCAGCTCTTATGCAGGCACATAATCTATACTCATGGCGATCCTGGGAGCCAGATTTTAATGTTAAGAGTATCCATTAATTACGAATTCTTCTAGGGAAATAGTCGGCCCAATGCCAGTTTCCCTTAGGAATAATAGGTCTGGTTTAGTCCTCTGTAATTGGGTTTCAACCTCTGAAAGTTAGAAACGTAGACCCCTGACGTTGGAGAAGGGGACATGGTAGTGGGGTCATACGCTGAAAGTTGGTTCTGGATTTAATCGTGTATTTTTTTCTGAGAGCTTTTCATGAGGGAGTTTCTGGAACAGGTCGACAGATGTCGTTTCTTTTTCTCCCTTACTTTCCCTCACTGCGTCAGTTTAAAACATCACCAATCTACACGAGCACACAAAAATGACAATAATGACGTGAAAAGTGCGTAAATGTTTATATATTTACGCACGCACTCTTCGTTTTTTTTTTTTAATTTGACCTTTGTTGTGGTTGCAAGGTTGAACAATAATTCGTAAGGAAATACAATGAAGACGCAAACAACAAGATAACGCAATAATAAGTGTATTAAAGAAAAGGTATATTTACAATATGTACAAATGACGGTGTCGAGTCAGAGAGTCTTGGTGGGAGGACATGTACGCTCTTCGGCGTCATTTCCGGTGGCATTTGAGTAAGACACACCAAGACCAAACCTAGGCTTGCCATTTATAGTGTTATGTTATTCGCATATGCAAATAAGTGGTTGCCACCACAACAACCTTATTATTTTTGAAATTTTTCCTACAGTAATCAATTTGGCCTTTTTATCCATTTTTTTTCTTTTTTTTTTTTCACTAATTTCTAAATTTCTTTGGCGATTGTTTTGAATTATAACGCTCTACGACAGTGAACACCCACTTTCTGACCACTCGCGTTGGTAATGCTGTCACTAGCATTTAGAGTTTTCCTTTTGAAATTTTCGCAATTTTCTATGACACTTATCATAGATATCACGCCTAGCTTTGACACACCTTACAAACAGCAAAGGGAACATTTAACGGCTAGGGGCAGCATTTACAACAAACGTTATCATTACAAATTGATCTCCGACTATTACAGTCATTAAAAATATTTTATTCAAAATGGCGCAATGTAAGAAATTTATAAGGTATTTGCAGCTTCTCTTCCAATTTCCGTATTTTTTAAATCATGTCCGAACCCATTTTATTTCCCTTTGGTGAATTTATTGCTGCTATTTCTTCTGGTGAGTTATAGGCAAAATAGACCCACAGATTGATATAATAATTAAGTGATTGATTTCGTGCTATGAAACAGATGCTGTCAAGAACTGTAAATGTCAACTGAATTAAAGGAATAAATTGTAAGATGGTCAACATTATGAAATTTAGAATATGGACTTTTGTTATTCATTATATGTTCTATAATTACTTTGAGCTTCTTAAATAAGGATTGGAATATATAAAAAGTAAATATAAGTGAATATAGAATATTTCCACAGATATATATATATATATATATATATATATATATATATATATATATATATATATATAAATTAAATTGTCTGTGTGCGTGTGTCTGTGTATGGACATTTTTCTACCAAACTACTCTGTCAATTTTCAGTCTACAGACTCGAGATATGGCCAGAAATTTGGCTGTCAAGGGGTCAAAGCTCAACAATTTGACCTTTGCAAATTCTACAAAGCTCCTCTGCCAATTTTTGATCTAAACACTTGAAATTTTAGATGTAGGTTACTTGGACATGGATCAAACTTTTTAACTTTATTTAAGTCCAAAACAGTAAATGTTAAAGGGGTCAAAATTGGGGTCAATTTACTCTTTTGAAATTATACATGAAGAGCATTCAAACATGGGGCAAGTTTTTTAATCGGTTTTTAGTCGAAAATTTGGCTGTCAACGGGCCAAAGTACAAAAGATTGATCTTTGCGGGCTCTAGCAAACTATTCAGCCAATTTTAGGTCTAAATATTTGAAATGTTATCTAAAGGGTATTCAGACATACCGCAAGCTTTGTCATCAGTTTTTGGGCTAAAATTTTACTACCAAGATGTCAAAGTTGGTAGAGTTGACCTTTGCAGACTTTACTATACTTCTGCGCCAATTTTAGGTCCAAGCACTTGACATTTTTTCTGTAGGTTACCAGAACATGAGCCAAACTTTTTAATATATATATATATATATATATATATATATATATATATATATATATATATATATATATATATATATATATAAATCCCTGAATATATTTTAATGTATATACATATATATATTAAATCCCCGAAACAGTGTTTCATGGCAAACAACTGATGATCCCTTGAAAAATAAATTATTGGTACTATAGTAAATTCGAGAGCGAGTTGATGCAGTGATTGAAGGTGATTAAATAACTTATTGACTAGATGGTTTTCTAATGAATGATAAAAAATATTTTTTTGTATAGTTTTAAAGGTTAAAAACTTCAAAGACTATATATATATATATGTGTGTGTGTGTATATGTGTGTGTGTGTCTGTGTGTGTGATTTTTTATGCATACATATGCGCATAAAGTTATGAACAGTACATAGAGCTCGAGCAAAGCCGAGCTGAACTGCTTGTATATATATATATATATATATATATATATATATATATATATATATATATATATATATATATAAAAGTGAAATTGTGTGTGTGCGTATATTTTCTTACTAAATTACTTTGTCAATTTTCAGTCTACAGGCACGAGATTTGACATAAGGGGTATTGACATTTGGAACAATACTTTTATTCGGTTTTCTACCAGAAATTTGGCTGTCAAGATGTCAAAGTTAACAGAGTTGACCTTTGCAGATTCTACTAAACTCCTCTGCTAATTTTGTGTCTAAATACTTGAAATTTTTGATGTAGGTTACCTGGACATGACTCAAACTTTTTAGTATATATATATGTATGTATATATATATATGTATATATATATGTGTATGTGTGTGTATATATATGTATATATATATATATATATATATATATATATATATATATATATATATATATATATATATATAGTTTTAAATATAATGGGCGGAAGTCTCTCGAGAGCTCTTTCAGCTATCATCTCACCAGGAGAAAATCGATAGCGTAAAAATAATAATATTATGTCGGAAGTAAAGAGTTCTAATGGGGAACTATTCAATGTATCAAAAATTACGGGGACACTAAAATAAAGTTTAAAAAACGATTAAAATAATGGCACAACGAGGGGGAAAAAAAACGGGCGAAAAGATTCACAGTTAGCTCTCGAGAGACTTTCGCCCATTATATTTAAAACTTTATTTATATATATTTTTATATATATATATATATATATATATATATATATATATATATATACATATATATATATATATATATATATATATATATATATATATATATATATATATATGGAGATACACCAGTTATTTGTTTTAGGGATTTACAACAGGGCATAAAAGCATGTATACATCCCTCTTTGTATGTGAACGATGAATCCAAAATTCTAAAATCTTAATAGCGTTTCATACGATCTTGTTAACAGGTTGGAGCGAGTTTTTTTCCCTATTATTTCGAGCTAGCAATATGGTAATAGCTTTGTATACCTGTCTTTGTTCCGGCTTGTTATTCTTCTATTTTGGTTAACAACCGCAAGGAATCAACTGACCACCATCAACCCCACCAACATACCGTTCGTGAGGGCCGGAAAGGACCGGAAGTGTATAGTTCGATCGGGGATAAGGAAGAAACTAAAACACAATGAGAATGGCTAATAAATTGATAGAACGGTGGCATCCAGATAAAAAAGAAACTGGTAAAAAGCAAAGAGACAAAAGGGTGATGATGCCTTACGAAGCAATAACTAATCCGTCTTTTCAATGCAGGATTAAATCAATACGCTAAACCAAAGAACTCACATACAAAAACAATGGTTGCTTTTATGTTTTTTTTATTTTTTCCGAGAGAAAAAGAAAGAACATTGAAAGCTATACTATGGACACATTTAATTTAATTAATGATATCAATTAATAGCCATTAGAAAACAGACCTAAAGCCTCACCAGCAAGGTTACATGCAGTTGCCAGGGTATTTCTTATCAAAATCTATCGAATTCTATACATTATACAATTTAACGGAACATATATATATATATATATATATATTTTTTACACAGTGATCACCACTTATCAAGGCTCGGAAGCTACTCAGGGATAAGGGTTATTGCAAGTACATTACGTTAGTGTGGAGATTTGATGAAGTGTTTACTTAAGGGGGCGGTTCATTAGGAATTTGTTAACGTTGGACTTGAAGACATCCAAGTTGTAGTCCGGTGGGAAGCAGGCAGACGGAACAGAGTTCCACAGGCGTGCAGTTCTAAGAAAGAAGAAGCTTTGTTCATGGAATCCACGTTTTGATTTAGGCACAGATATAGAGTGGGGGAAATTTTTGACACTGGATTCAGCTAGACGGGTGTTTTTCGTGAAAGATTGGCGAGGGGGGACCAGAGATTGGAGTTCA
>NW_027633877.1:17500-26960 GCF_053919585.1 Euprymna scolopes
CCTTCCAGTTATTTATGACTAATGAAGTATAAAATATTGATTGGGGTAAAATATTAAAATCGATGAAATCTATTGTAAATGAAATGTTTATCCACACAGAAATGTTTACTAAAATTTATTAATCATATAAATTCGTGAAAAATCGTTTTTACTTTTAAAATTCTTTTTCTTTTATTTTTTTAAATTTTCCATGGAATTTCTATACTTGACGTCAGTTGTTGCTCTTTTCCACAACCTCGTAGTTAGAATAGAATGAATAAAGTTTTATTGTTGAATAGATAAAAGACGAAATAAAAACAACTACATTGAAAAAAGATTTAGTTTTCTTTTGTAATATAAATCCGGTTTTCATCGATAGGACACGAAAATAATAATGTGTGTTTTTGTTCAGTTTCATTAAGGGAATTAATTATCTTAAAAGGAAAGAAACCCGGCCTAGCCAGATATGCACTCGGAAGCGATTATAAAACTCCGGATCGTGTGCCACTCGATTGACAGCGATGGAGTTAGAGGGTTGAACTCAAGGAAAAAGGTTGTTGAGTTCAAACGTTGATAACTGATTGCCGATATTCGATGGCGTTTATCAACAAGCAGAGATGAGGATTCGGATATGAAAGCCAGCGAAATAATAAAATCTGAGAAATTATTTCTTCTTGGGGGGAAAAATCGAGAATTTTCAATTGCGTGATCGCTTATTATTTAGAGTAAATAGGTTTAACCGATTACTTCGAAACACGTGTGACTCCTTTTGGTTTATGCAACAAACCGACATCATAAACAATAAAAACAAGCAAAATCCCTGTAAATTTCACGCGAGTTGAAAATTTGTAAAACACATAAATTTTAAATGTAGGTTACTTGGACATGGATTAAACTTTTTAATTTGATTTAAGCCCCAAAACAATAAACGTTAAGGGGTCAAAATTGGGGTCAAAGTTTAAAAAAATTGACTTCTGCGGTCTCGGGGTCAAAGTTTAAAAAAATTTACTTCTGCGGTCTCTACCAAATTACTCAGCTAATTTCTGAACTAAACATTTGAAATTTTATATAAAGTGTATTCAGAGATGGGAAAAGCTTTTTAATCGATTTTTGGCCAACAATTTTGCTGTGGAAAGTTCAAAGTTAAAAAGATTTGACCTTTGCGGTCTCTAGCAAACTATTCACCCAATTTTAGGTGTAAACATTTGAAATTTTACATAAAGCACATTCACACATGCAGCAAGCTTTTTAATCAGTTTTTCGGCGAAAATTTGGTTGCCAAGAGGTCAAAGTTGAAAGAATTGACCTTTGTAGACTCGACTAATTTTGGGTCTAAACACTTGAAATTTTAGATGTATGTTACCTGGACATGAGTGAAACTTTAGAAGCTATACATACATAAGCACATAAAAGTTGAACAGTACATAGGGCCCAAGCAAAGCCGGGTTGAACTGCTAGTAAAAAATAAATCAAAGAATGGCGGTTAAAAAGAAATTACCGGTGAACCACGTGTCGATGTTCCTTTTAAATAAAGTACCTTTTCGATGAAGACAAACTGCATATTTATATGCGTTTCATCACGACTAAGTATCGTTAAATTAATATAATTATTGAAAGTAAATGTTGTTTGAATTTCTGATTTGAAGAATTATTACAATTTGGGGGCATTGGTATGTGGTATAATCAAGTAGGATGCATTTCAATTATTAAGGAGTATAAGTTTAAAATTCTTTTAAGATTGGGGGTTGTATATAAGTTTAAATTATCCTCATGATTCTTGGTTCTTCGATGTGTTTTTACTTCGTTAGTTGCTGATGATTTGTTTGGATTTTAAAAAGCTTTTTAAAAGTGAAATCCACTTCAACGAAACCACGGTAGTCTCTGAAATACGTAGCATATAATTTTTATATAAATAATTTGTATTTTAGCTCTCACATTTGCGACTGATCACATTATTGATTTATTTTCAACGCATCCAGACGATCTCTGTCTCTCTCTGTCTCTCTGTCTGTCTGTCTGTATGTCTGTCTCTGTGTGTCTCTCTCTCTCTCTCTCTCTCTCTCTCTCTCTCTATATATATATATATATATATATATATATATATATATATATATATATATATATGTAATGTACTTACTTATCTCAGAGTCATGTATTCTAGTTAGCTAAGAGTTATATATTCTGGCTAGCTTATACTTAAATATAGGAGGCACTTTATGTAGGTATCTGTGTGTGTGTGGTTTTGTAGCATTTTTTAAATATTTAAATGGGCTTTTCCGTAACCACAACAAAGGTAAATGTTTCTCGCATGCTTTTCCCGTTAGGGATTCCCTCCCCCCGCCTTTTTTTCTTTCTATTCAAAAAATGCTACACTGCCTAAAGTGTTTTTATTCATAAAGTCTGAAGAAATGCTGGTTTTTGAAAAATTTCAAACGATATAATGCTTGAAATTGTCGAACTAGACATTGAAACAATTGTAACGTAAAATGAAATACACTTTTTGTTGCCATCAACACCTTGTCTTGAAGTCTTGATTTTGCACACACAGTATATATATATATATATATATATATATATATATATATATATATATATATATATATATATATATATATCAAATGCACTTGTGATGTTTATCTGCATAAGAGTGTTAACTTTTGTCAAAATTACACTGTTCCTCCTTTAATCAATTTTCGTCGATACTTATGGGAGGCATTCCGATACAAAACCTATTTAAGAACTTTGCCAGACATTTGTATGAATCTTCAATAAACTCGATCCAACCGTTTCGGAGTGCATAGACAATGTACACACGCACAGAACAATTATATTATATTTATCAATAAATATGTGTGTGTTTCTGAGAACGCTTTAATAATATGACAGTTTCCGTTATTCACTTTGAAAGCGTTTGAAATATACTGCATAGGTAAAGAGGGACTAAAAAATTTTCTTCTTCTCCGCATCAAAATAATAAGTTTTTAGTTGATCTCACTTTAAATTCTGTTTCCAATACCATTTTCCAACAATAACGTCTCCTATTTGATTCACTTCTCTTATATTTAAAAATAAAACCACGGCTATTCCCGCCTTATCTCGCCTTTTCTCGCCTATTTTTCTCGTTCGCTTTCTCTCCGTCCCATGTCATCATAATCACGCCTGCCCAGCCTAGCATGAAACGGATCTGATCAGCCAAGAACTGATAAAAGCTGGCAGCTCAGCATGCTTTTTTTCCCCCAGATTATCGATAAAGCGGCAAACCCGGTAGGCACGAATCGTGAGCAAAGACGATCGAATTGTCGCCACTGATTTTCCACTTCCGGTTTGGTCTCAATCTTTAATGTGCGCCTCTTAAGCAGGGGAAAGAAAAAGCGAGAAAAGAAAAGTGAATCTTGAGAAATAAACGATATACAAAGTACAAACGAAAGTGCAAACGGGCGGAAGTATATCCATGAAGTTATAAGGCTTGTGGTGCTAACTAATACTTTTACATTTCACAACGCGTGTTCTAATATATATATATATATATATATATATATATATATATTATAAATGTTTATTTTTGTAATATTGTTAATTTCAATGTATACCGTTTTTATTTAACGGGTTGAGACTGTTATGATAAAAATTTAATCACCGTTAATGTCGAGTGAAGCTCAATGTATCTATTTTATAGGTGCAGAGCATATCAAAACGCGGATTCCATGAACAAAGCTTCTTTCTTAGAACTGCACGCCTGTGGAACTCTGTTCCGTCTGCCTGCTTCCCTCCGGACTACAACTTGGATGTCTTCAAGTCTAATGTTAACAAATTCCTAATGAACCGCCCCCTTAAGTAAACACTTCAGCAAATCTCCTCACTAACTTAATGTACTTGCAATAACTCTTATCCCTGAGTGGCTTCCGGGCCTTGATAAGTGGTGATCACTGTGTAAAAAAAACAAAAAAAACAAAAAACACTTTGTTGAAATTTAAAGACTTACATTTTTTTATTTTTTGTTACTTTTGTTTATTTCATGTTGGATTTTTCATTAGAGTTAATGGGATCGCAATTTTATGATTTTATGTGTTTGGGGGAAAAGAAATTCCATCCCCACGTTGTTAAAACAAGGCGGCCATCTTGGAAATTTTTATGAACCTATAAAATCATAAATTGCCATCCCATTAACGAGACAGCTGTAATGGAAAAATCCAAGATGAAAAAACCAAAAGTTACAAAAAAGAAAAAAAGTGTAAGTCTTTGAATTTTTGTACTATATTTGAATATCATCAAAGTTTTTTACTATATATATAACAACTCAAAGAATACGAATCAATCTAGAGAGCCAGTAACTTTTCTTTTTTCTTTTGTTTTGCTGACATATAGATATTGATCGTATTCCGTGAATGAAACAGATATATAAAAAACATTTCGCAGTTTTATTTTGTAAAAAATGATTAGTAAAACCTTGAAATATGCAATACAGCAAAATTATTGTTCATATATATATATATATATATATATATATATATATATATATATATATATATGCATATATATATATATATATATATATATATATATATATATATAAACAATAATTATAATTTGGCTTTATTCCAAACAACAATTCTTCTATCTACCGAAGTCTTAGGTTTTCTTCATCAAGGTTATATATATATATATATATATATATATATATATATATATATATATATATATATATATATATATATATATATATATATATATATATATATATATATATATATACATTGCTGATCCAAAATTTTATATCACTTAAAAATCTTTAAAAAAAAAATTTTTTTTTTAAGGATAGATTTTAAACTCTTCCGACTTAAGGTTACTAATACTACAATCTATAATGTTATTGAAACAAAAAGCTACATTCCAAAGATTTATTTTTAAAATTTACATTTTTATTAAATTAGGCTTTTTACACATGATCAAAATTATAAGACCAGAGGCAAAAATTCTATTAAATTGTACAAAAAGTGTATGAAAAGTGTATGAAAACATTCAACAATCAAACTTAATGAGTTCTCCATCCACTGCTTTTGATGACTTCAAGAATTCTTTGGAGCATGCTAGAAATAAGGGTTTCCATTAAGGTGCGGGGGATACTGCTCCAGTTTCTGAAGATGGCTTCACGAAGTTCATTTTTTGTGAATATTGTTTGCCATTTCGGTAAACCTCTCTTGTCATCCACCCCCAAACATTTTCAATTGGGCTCAAGTCCGTAGCATGTGGGATGTCCCAGGATATGGACTCCATTTTCTTGTAGAAAGCTCAAGGTCTGTCTTGCAGTGTGAATTGTAGCATTATCCTGTTGGAATACCCATCCATCCCCACACAAACGATGCGCCTCCATCATCAAATATGCTTTTTGTCGCATGCTAACATAACCAACTGCTGTCTGACGACCCTGCACCACATCGAGCCCATCGTCCCTCTGTAATAAAAGGCACCCCGTACCATTACGGACCCTCCACCACTATTTTTTAATTTTTTTTTTTATTACATTTTCACCCCAAACAAGGCACATTGCCACTTTAGTGTAGGGGGCTACTATCAGGGGCAGCAACTACTGGGGCACTATGTTGGGATTTGGGCAGCAAGATGTCGGTTCACGTTACACTTGAACTTCTGCATGTCAGTACAGTTAGGGCAGCAGGAACCTAGAATCGAATTCCAGAGTCTAGCGGTTCTGGGGAAG
The DNA here is from genome assembly GCF_053919585.1 of Euprymna scolopes. Lineage (NCBI taxonomy): Eukaryota > Metazoa > Mollusca > Cephalopoda > Sepiida > Sepiolidae > Euprymna > Euprymna scolopes. The sequence continues at coordinate 23,196 of NW_027633877.1, forward strand.
AAACTACTGAGGTAGAAAGATCTTTTACATCTAGGGATCTCTACTGTGTGGGGGTGGGATTTAGCTGCCTGTCGGGTTTGTCGAGGGTGTCAACGTTGTGGGGGCACAAGTGTCTGCAGTTCGTCAGAGCATTCACCATTAAAATACTTGTAGAATAGGCAGAGGGATGCAATGTTTCGTCGATGGGACAGAGTCTGAAGCTTAGATGCCAGTTTAGGGCCTATCAGATTACGACTCTCTTTTGAACCTTGTCTAGGAGTTAGAGACTAGTAGCAGATGCACCAGCCCAAATGTGACAACAATACTCCATATATGGGAGAATGGTGGCCTTATAGAGGTACAGGATACTTTCAGGTGTCAGTAGTTTTCTAGCACGGTAGAGAGAGCCTACCTTTTTCGCAGCGGCCCTGGCAATGTTTTCAATATAATTGTTCCAACTATGACCTATGGAAAAAATTTCAAGGGGCATGTTTTTGTCATGCCAATATCGCTGGAAGCTATCGGGACCATCTAAATTGATTTTTTTCTCATCAGAAAACACGACTTTCTTGAACTTCTCAACGCCCCAAGTTTGGTATTCACGAACAAATCTTAAGCGGTCCACTTTGTGACGTGGAAGCAATCGAGGAATTTATTTACGCTTTTTATTTACCATGCCTTTTTGTTGTAAGTGTCGTCTGATGGTCATTGGACTGCAATCAGCATCTGTAACCACCTTAATTTGACTAGAAGAAAGTCCTCTGTCATTGATAACAACCCGTCTGGTTCTCCTACTCAATGCAGGAGAACTTGGGGGGGGGCTACCAAAGGACTTTGCTTTTCCATAATTCTCAGTGTTCTTTACAAAGTTGCAAATAACAGTTTTATTACGATTTACCTTAGTTGCTATCGCTCGCTGTGACAAACCTTGCTTATGGAATCCTAGAATTCGAGAGCGTTCATCTTCGATTAGTTTTCTTGCTTTAAGCATGGTGACATGATTACTAATCTCTAACTGAACTAAAAACATTATAATTACCATAAATCTAACAATTTATACCCTTGATCTTATAATTTTGATCATGTGTAAAAAGCCTAATTTAATAAAAATGCAAATTTTGAAAAAAAATTTTGGAATGTACCTTTTTGTTTCCATAATCATTTAGATTTTAGTATTAGTAATTCCATAATCATTTAGATTTTAGTATTAGTAACCTTAAGTCGGAAGAGGTTAAAATCTATCCTAAAAAAGGTTTCTTTTAAAGATTTTAAAGTGATCTTAAACTTTCGATCAGCAGTGTATATATATATATATATATATATATATATATATATATATATATATATATATATATATATATATATATATATATATATAGAGAGAGAGAGAGAGAGAGAGAGAGATGACCTCAGAAGACAGGGTCGGTGTCTTCAGAACTAAGTTAACAATTCTTTTCCATAACTGTTAATAATGCCTACACTTGTGCACTATATATATATATATATATATATATATATATATATATATATATATATATATATAATTTGTTTGCTTATTTTTATTTTATATTTTATTTGAATTTATTTTTTCTTATTGCATTTTTGACTAAAAACTCGAAACAACTTAACTCTACTTATCCTGTTCTGCTAATTTTTTTGTTTTTGAATCTTTTTTTGTCAATTATGCCTGGTACTACCCAAAACCAGTCCTTAAATAAGATTCTCCAATCCAAAAAACATAAGCCGACTTCACAATTCCCATTAATGGAACCTAATTATAAGGTGATGGTAGAGGTATCTAAAGCAAAAAAAAAAAAAAAAAAAACTTCCATAGATTAATATGGGAGGGGAAACTATCTCCAAGTACTATCCTAAACTGGGAATGGGGCAAAGGACTTATACTAAGTAGATATTAATAAGTCCCTCTTAACTTTTTTTAATGGAGATTAGATAACACAGTGGATGTGTTATCGGCAGCTCCATTAACTTTCGCTTCTCCTTTTTTGACCCCAGTCCTCATTTCCAATGAGTGATATTTCTGACAAAGGGTGAAGAAAAAGCTGCCTCCCAGGTCGGTAGTACTTCGTGAACAGTAGTATGAGATGTCGGAAAGTTTCTGTCTCTCTGTCTATCCTTGCGGCCATGTCACTAGTAAGGGTGCTGGAGGTAAACGTTTCATCTGGTCTGACATAAACCGCCTGATAGTCAGGGACCCGAACCTTGGATTAACCACTAAAGAGGCTGTCCTATCAGCAGGGGCAAAGTACTGGGGCTGCTGTATTACCATTTGATGAATGGATCTGGACCATGCAGTAGTCTCTGGTGGGGCCTCTCGATGCCATACTAGTGGGTAATTGTTCCGACTTTACCTTATCATGTGCTACAAAAAAAATAAATAAAAAAAATAAAATAAAATAAAATCTTCCCGTCTTTTCTCTCTTACTTTACCTCTCTGTACTGCTCTAACCAAGTATGCTGACCTGTTCCACAATTCCCAAAATCCCTAACATGAAATATCTCAAAAAAAAAAACAGAACAAGAATAAACCTAGAACCCCATCCTCCAACGTAGACCCCTACTACCATGTCTCCTTCTCCAATGTCAGGGGTCTACGTTCCAACCTTCCAGAGGTTGAAACCCAATTACAGGAGAAAAAACCAGACATATTTTTCTAAGCAAAACTAGAATAGGGCCGACCACCTCCCTAGATGAGTTCTTAATTAATGGATACTCTAACTTAACATCTAAATCTGACCCCCAAGCTCGCCATGGGCATGGAATATGTGCCTACGTTAAAGATGGGTTCCCGTGTGGCAGGGATATCTCCAGAGAAGACCCTAATTTACCTTATATGTGCTTTTGGGTTGCACTTGCTTACACCACCACATTTATATTTGCCCTCTATAGGCCCCACAACAGCAGAATTACTATCTTTAAGAGTATATCGGAGAAAATTGATCACATCCTGTCTGCTCATCCCGCGGCTAACATTCACATTTTTAGTGACTTCAACGTCCACAATGTGGAATGGCTGACTCACTCAAATAAGACTGATGATGAGGGGAGGTTCTGTCATGATTTTGCCATTGCCTATGACCTCACTCAGATTGTTCGCGAGCCCACCCATGTGCCTGATACTACTGGTCAGTACGCAAGCCTTCTAGACCTTTTTCTCTCCACTTTCCTGGCACTATGCTCATGTGCCGTTCTATCTTCTTTGGGATCCTCCGCCCACTCCGTTGTATCAGTTAAGATAAAAATGAAATATAATAAGTCTCCAGATGTACCTCTCCACCGTACTGTATACCGATACTCTATGGCTGACTGGGATAGCTTCCGTACATTCATATCTGGTCTACCTCTCCATTCCATGTTTAAAAAGGATGTGTCCTCTATAGTATCAGACCTGACCGAATGGTTACTTGTTGGCATAGACCAATTCATGCCATCCAAAAAATTCTAACAAAGACCCAACAGTCAGCCATGGTTCTTCCCTAAATGTGCTGCTGCCATCGCACACAGAAATCACTTTTTCCATAGTTACCAACGTAATAGATTCATTGAGACTAAAGCTGCTTTCAGGACCACCCGCAACCACTGTAAAAGAGTAATAAAAATGCAAGAAAGCTATATGCTCAATCCGTTAAATCCAAAGTAGCTGAGCAGCGGCTTGGTTCCCACCAGTTCTGGCAAATAGCAAATAGGATCCTGAACAGAAGCGTTCTATCCCAACCATTATCAATGGTCCAGAGGTCATCTCGTCAGCATCCGACAAGGCCAAACTAT
>NW_027633878.1:0-5000 GCF_053919585.1 Euprymna scolopes
ATATATATATATAACCTGAAAAGGGCTGATATATATATATATATATATATATATATAACCTGAAAAGGGCTGATATGCCGTAAAACAAAACAACCAACCATATATATATATATATATATATATATATATATATATATATATATATATATATTTGATATTTTTCATGGGGTGGTACTTTCAGTTGAATTTAAATTTCAAATCCGCCATCTTCTTTTGTGACACCCTATGTATATATATATATATATATATATATATATATATATATATATATATATATATATATATATATATATATATATATATATACAGGGTGTCTCAAAAAGAACTGGTGCTACCAGATAAGGTTGTCTATTTACTTCCTAAGACGAAATGCACCTACATCGATGTTCCTTTTTGTTTTTCTATTCTCTTTTGTAAAACTTTATGTTCTACAAAACCAAAAACAAAAACAACAGACCCCTTCACCACCTTTTTTTCTCTCCACTGACTTCCCGGTCCTGGATATGACCTTAAACTATATCCAGTGGTGAGGCCCCAACTTGTGGGCTTTGGGGAGTGTGGAGCCACCCTTAAATTGCCATTGCTCCCAGGTCCACTCTGACCCGGAGTGGTAGTACCTGTTAGGGTCCCAACTATGAGTGAAATAGAAATCGACTTGAAAACAACAAATATATTCTATTAAAAAAATTTTCTTCAAAATCTTTGGATTCGGCATTAAATAACCTGAAAAGGGTTGATATGCCGTAAAACAAAAACAAACCAGCCAACTCACTAGAAGCTGGCGAATTTGAAATTTAAATTCAACTGAAAGTCACACTCTATTATAAATATCAACTCCTTCATAGTATAACGAAACTCATGATGACTTTAGTAGAGTTAATCTAGATGTTCTGAAATGTTTTTTCACTAGTTTGATGCTTCTATTGTTCTATCTTATATTTGATTAAGTCAGCTTCTTTTGGGACACCCTATACAAAGAAGAGAGATCGATGTATGGAAGTCGTATTATTCAGCTTCTTTTGGGACACCCTATATATATATATATATATATATATATATATATATATATATATATATATAAAATATATATATATTTAAAAGACACCATAAATAAACCTAGCAAATTTATAATTTAAATTCAAATCTATATTTTACTCTATTTCTTTTCTATCTCTAACCCATATTAATTTTCTTATCAATTTTAAATCCAAAACTTTTATTTCAATTTTTTTCAGATACATCTGCCTTACTTTTAATGCTAGGTTTATTTATGGTGTCTTTTAAATTTAATAAAAACCCTTCAAAATTTGCTGACGAGGAGACCTTGCTTATTAAAAAACTATATGTAATAATTATTGTCCGTAACTTGATGTATACTACAATAAAAAGCACTGTTTTCCGAAACGATCGTACAGATAATTGATTTTGTTGTTGTTCCTTCTTATGAAACGGATTTTTAATTTAATTATAATTTGATTTTTAAATTTTAAATCATCAATCACATTACTTAATATTGAATTAGCTCTACGATATTTACCTATCGAGCTTATTATATATCTAAATTACAACGAGCACTTTCTCTTTCCTGTATTTTAATTAAACTAGTAATTTCACTGTTACATTGAAATACACTCAGCTCTTTAGACTATTGTTCTAATCTCCTTTAAATTATATATATATATATATATATATATATATATATATATATATATATATATATATATATGATTAGTTTTTTTGGAAAAAGAATTCCAGCAGAGTGCTCAATTAAAAGGAAAATCCAAATTTTAAGAGCGTACTTATATTTTGTGTACAGAAAGTTGTTAGTTGAGACAGGTCATTGGTACCGTCGGTTTCAAGCCCGATAATAAGGCCCGTTTAAGGTATCCTTATCGAGCTCTCTTCATATATTGACGAATATTGGCTGAAGAGAGCTCGATAAGGATACCTTAAACGGGCCTTATTATCGGGCTTGAAACCGACGGTACCAATGACCTGTCTCAACTAACAACTTTCTGTACACAATATATATATATATATATATATATATATATATATATATATATATATATACATATATATATTCACCCGACGCGTATTTAAAAGCGATTAAGCGAAACCCACTATTAATTTGTTTGTAAACAAGCTGATGGTTCGAGCACTGTGCGACGGGAGGGTGTGAATTTAATAGACACTCTAGGAGAAATATTTACGGCACTGATTCGTAGCCGAATGGTGAGAGCTGCCGACAGTCAATGCGACAGTTGTAGGTTCAATCCACTGCGGGGCAAAGGTGTTTGTCTAGCCGCACTGATGAGTTGTGATACAACGGAACAGTACTGTATGTGGATGACAATATATATATATATATATATATATATATATATATATATGTGTGTGTGTGTTCACTGTTTTGGGGAAAGAATTCCATCGAAGTGCTCGATTACAAAGAAAAAAATTCAATATAAGAGCTTAATAATTATTTATTTAAAACTGTATAGAAGGTCAGAAAAACATTGGTACCGTCGGTTTCAAGCCTAAGATAATCGGAGATATTGTTAGGCTCTCGCAAGGGGGATCAGTTAATGGTAAATAAAGTTAGGCTCCTCTATGGTTCACTATTTAAAAAAAAAAAAAAACTGATTGCATATAATGATAGAAGAGGAATCGAGACACAAGAATCGGTATGTTTGATTTGGCAGAACAGTGGTTTATTAACATTGTGGGGTCTGCGTTCTCGCCTGGTCCACAAAGTATGGAAATAAAAAAATTAAGAATTAAAGAAAAACGTTTACAAGTGTTTTTTTTTATATAGATGTACATAATAATACTTTGATAAGTATTTTTTCACTTAAATAGGGATGGTATAATAAAATTGTAGGATCTGCGTTCGCGCCTGGCCTCCATAGAATGAAAATAGGCACAAACTTTAATAAAGACTTTTCATATCTATCTGCGTAAGTATACTTTTATAATTGTGTTTCAGTTTGAAAAAATATTGTATAATAAAATTATCAGGTGTTCGTTCGCACCTGAAGTCCATAAAATTGAAATATGTTACAAAGTTTAACAAGTTTTTTTTTTTAATATAGATCCACAGAATATTGTGATAAGTGTTGCAATGTGAACAGGCATGGTATAATAAATTATGGGGTTTATCTATTTTATTTTTACTTTCATCATATTTTGCTTTGGTTTTGATACCTCCGAATTCGAAGCTATCTCTTTACAACCCTTCCTTTTCATAACCTATCATACTTTCATAAATCAGAGTCCATTTTATGTAGGCTGTTTTTGAACTCAGTCAACGACGGGCACTTTTGTTAGTATATATATATATATATATATATATATATATATATATATATATATATATATATATATATATATATATATATCGATGTAAATGCACCAATTTTTGTACTCAAATTCTCACCTCGTTGAATAGATACATTAGCACACTTATTGCATGCATACATACCTACCTCGTGTCCTACCAGATCAGGCTGTCTGAAGATATTGCCTTCATGAGACGAAATACACCTAACATTGATCCTTTTTGTCTTTCTATTTCTTTTTGCAAAACTTAATTATGTTCTGCAAAACAAAAAACAAAAACAAAAACAAAAAACAAAAACAAAAAACAAAAACAACAGGCTACTTTGTCCCTCTTTTTTCTTTTTCCCACTTCCCCTTTCTTTTACTATCTCCCCCACTTCCCAACCTGTTTCCTAACTTAAAATGGACCAAACATTAATACTGTAACCATTTTCTCTCTCCCATTGCAAAACTCATTCATGTTCTGCAGGAAAGGCAATAAAATACTGCTGCCATATCTGGGCAGGAGCTGCTAAAAATAGCCTATCCTGCCTTGACAGAGTACAAAATAGACTTCGTGGCTTAGTGGAGGGTGCCCTTTTCTCTTCCCTGCAACCTTTCTCCCACAGAAGAGACGTTGCGAGCTTGTCTTTGTTTTACCGTTATTTCCATGGCAAGTGCTCGTCTGAGCTCCAATCTCTGGTCCCCCCCTCGCCAATCTTTTACGAAAAGCACCCGTCTAGCTGAAGCCACTGTCAAAAATTTTCCCCGCTCTATATCTGTGCCTAAATCAAAACATAGATTCCATGAACACAGCTTCTTTCTTAGAACAGTATGCCAGTGGAACTCTGTTCCGTCTGCCTGTTTCCCACCTGAGTACAACTTGGATGTCTTAAAATCCAACGTAAACAAATTCCTGATGAACCGCCCCCTTAAGTAGACACTTTATGAAATCTCAACACTAACGTACAACGTACTGTACATGCAAGAACCTTTACCACTGAGTGGCTTCTGGGCCTTGATTAGTGGTGACCTCCTTGTAAAAAAAAATAATAAAAAATAAAATGCAACCAAACCCAATAGTATAAAATAGCGATTGAAGATACAAAGAGTTGCATTTCATTATTTTGGAGAAGGTTTCTATTCGAAACCTTCTCCAAAATAATGAAATGCAACATGAATCCTTTTTTTTTTTACGCATCAGGGTTAATGGGCGTACAGTAATCAATGGGATAATATCGTACTAATCGTTAGTAGTAGAAATTTTGTAAATTGAATTTCTTAAGCGGATGGCTCATCAAGAACTTGTTTACATTGCACTTGAAGACGACCATATTGCATATTGTAATTAGCTGGAAAGCATGCAAACAGAAGAGAGTTTCACAGTCGTACAGTTCTAAGAAATAAACTTTTTTTTCATAGAATCTACGTTTAGGTTTAGGCACAGATAAAGAGTGGAGGAAATTATTGATAGTGGTTTTAGCTAGATGACTGTTTTTCGTGAACGTCAGATCAGGGGGACCATAGAGTGGAGCCCAGACGAGCACTTGTCATGAAAATGACAAAGAAGAAACAGGCTTACAACGTCTCATCTGTAGGAAAGAGGTTGCAGGAAAGAGAAAAGGGCATCCCCCACTAGGCTACAAAGTCTATTTTGAACTCTAGCAAGGCAAGAGAAGCTG
>NW_027633878.1:10000-26899 GCF_053919585.1 Euprymna scolopes
AAGGGTTTTTTATATAGATGTACATAAGTATACCTTGATAAGTATGTTTTAACTTAAATAGGGATGGTATAATAAAATTGTAGGGTCTGCGTTCGCGCCTGTACTCCATTGAAAATGGCACAAACTTTAACAAAGACTTTTCATATCTATTTGCGTAAGTATAATTTGATAATTATGTTTCAGTTTGAAGAAATATGGTATAATAAAATTATGGGGTGTTCGTTTGCACCTGACCTCCATAGAATGTAAATATGTCACAAAGTTTAACAAGGTTTTTTTAAAAGGGATGAGGGTCCACAATAACACCTTAACTTTACCCTTAATTCACGTTAGCTTTTATTTATTTTTTTAGTTGAATCATATTGTGTCGAATAAATTAACCTCATAAATTCACATTCTTATTAAAGTGGAAGGCAAAAAAAAAAAAAAAATCGAAACTTTAGATTATTCTCGACATAAATTTTGCATAACTCGGGGGTTTCCCTTCTCCACTTGCACATGGCACTCTTTCGAAAATAGGTAAATAGATAAATAATAAAAAATAAGAACGTTACTTGTTATCGTGTCAAAAGAAGGAAGAAATCCCGCTCACGTGATTACATGTTTTTTTAAAAACATTTACATAACCTTTTTATTTTTATTCATATATACGTTTTAGTTTTTTTTCTCAGTGTACTAGAAGGAATTCAGTCGATTACAACCCTTTCTGCGTGTTTTTTACATTACAATAGTACAACCATGAATCCGACGGCGCAACACTACACCGTTCAATACTGTAAAACTGAAACGAAGCTGTTCTGCTTGAAAAGGGCGCCATTTTCTTCTAATTCATATTTATATCGATTCTTTGTTTAAAAAAACTAAAGTAATTACGTGTTTACTCTTTTAATATCCTATTTTGCTGTTTCGGATTATTTTACTAAAGTAAGTAAAGCTTCATTATTTTTCAAAACTGTTTTTGTTTCTTTGTTTTTCGATATTTCGTCGATATTATTTAGTAAGAGTGTTTAGCAGAAAAGCCAACAAACGACTACCCGAAAAAATAAATATACAAGAAATAAATGCTACCATAGTCAATAAAAGTTCAGTTCATGTTTTTTTTTTGTTTTGAAATAGTTTTTTATGCTCTTTACTTGAAATAATTTCAGCGAACCGAAATTAAAACGAAATTTGAGGCGATAACTACTTAGATGAATTTTTATGTAAACTACACATGCCATAATCGAATATTCGTCAAGCACAAAATAACAGAAAACATTAAAATATGTTTATAAATATTCCTTACGTTGACGGAACTCTCTTAAATTGTTAACACAGAATTCTCAGGTGCCCCTCCCTCAAATTGAAAACGGGGCTCTTCATTTCAAAGTCACTTCCATTTTGATTTTTTTTAACCGGTTCATGCATTTTTGAATAGTTTGTAAAAAGTCTTCCATTACCTCTATCGCGATCCTTAACCCCCCACTCATTACCATTCATTCCTATATCTAAAGGCAGACTCAAAGCCGCACCCTTATTGGGTCTTATATGCATACAGCCAAATCTTGTTCCACAACATTTGACGGAAGCTCCTGATATTAACTGGTAACTAGCTGACGGAAACATGCTTATGAACGTGTAGCAACATATTACTACTTGGGTAAAAACAAACAAAGAGCACACACACACACACACACACATATATATATATATATATATATATATATATATATATATAATTTTCAAAATGTGCGAGGTTATATAATTATTTCAACAGCAAAACAACATCGCAGCTCACAAGACCACTGACAGCTAACAAATCGAAAGTCCAAGACTCGAGTTTCGCCCTCACTTAGGCTCATCAGTTAGATATATCCGGACTCTGGATTCGAAACTCAAGCCTCTTGCATGCGAGGCGAGCACTCTGCCACATGAGCAAACGTACAACACACAAGAACCAACACAGATCAAGCAAACCGCGACGAAATCCGACTATGGAATGGACCTAATTCGTCTCGAACAAGGGATGCTTGCTAGGTTAGCATGTTAGATGGCATCGCCCTAGCGAATATAAAAATCTATATTTGTGGGATATCGGCTTGGGTATATCCTGGTTGGGTGACCACATCCCTTGTTCGAGACAAAGAAGATTCATTTCACCGTCGGATTTCGCCGCGGTTTGCTTGATCTGTGTTAGTTAATCGACTTTCTTGTGTGTGGCGTTTTTGCTCATGTGACACCGCCTCGCATGCAAGAGGCTCGGGTTTCGAATCCAGAGTTTGGATATGTCTAACTGACGAGCTCAAATGAGGGCGTAACTCGAATCTTAGACTTCCGATTTGTTGGCTGTCATGGCTCTTGTGAGCTGCGACGTTGTTTGGCCGTGAAAATAATAATAATTATATATATATATATATATATATATATATATATATATATATATATATATCACTTTTATGCCATTAATAGTATGCCGTTCAAGCTTTTCAGTGATTTCTAAATCGTTGAGGGGCGCATTCGACATTTTTTTTTTTTTAGCCTTACTGACGATCATGTCAATTATCGTAAAGTTTGGTGCGTGTGGGATGGAACAAGAGGTGATTTTTGAGTGGGATCGGTGGGCCGCGCATCTATTCCTGTTACCCCCTCCCCAACATACACACCCCATCACTCACCTAATCACATGACTTCTCCGGCGCCAACATTTGTATGCAAACAATGTTATGGACGCTGCCATCGCAGACGTGAAATGAAACTGCGGCTGAATTTCAAATGAGCTTCATAAGTTTTTATTACGACCATAGAATTCGTTACAATTTGGAATCTGATTCTATTTAGAATTTGTAGCAATGGAGAGGAAAAAAAACAAACAAAATTAAGGAAAAGAGAAAGAAGAAGAAAAATAAAGAAAAGAAAGAAAGGAAAGAAAAAAGGAAGGAACCGAACAGCGAGTTGTTGAGGTAAAATATGCGAAATGGTGAGTCACAAAATTTAAGAAGTGAGATGGACAAGGACAGATACATAGAAAGAATAGAATAGTGCAAGAGAGAGAGAGAGAGAGAGAGAGAGAGGGAGAGAGAGAGAGAGGGGGGAACGACAGAAAGAAAGAGAGAGGACAATAGATAGGTAGGAAGAAAGATGAGAAAAGAGATATATATATATAGAGAGAGAAAGACATAGTAGATTGCGAATAGGTAAATTTTTAAAAAAATAGTCGTTCAATTGTAATTTGGTAATAGGATAATATTAGTGGTTGCAAGGCCACAGGGGAGACAACCGAAGCACCAAAACTGCAGCTGCAAGCACCTATATGTACAAATGTAGGCAAATTTGGCCATATTTTATTGGTTTGAGAATATAGTTTTTTTGATCAATCGTCATAAAATTTTAACCATAGAATAGTATTAAAATCTTCAGAAACCCTGCAAATTTAATGTAGTTTCGTCCCATAGAACCATAGATATGAGTATTTCAATATTCAATTGGGCTACGAGTATAGATCTTTCCATATATATATATATATATATATATATATATATATATATATATATATATATATATATATGATGGCAGCAAACTCGTTCTCGATCATTACTTAATATATCTCTGGCTCAAATGAGGCAGACATGAGCGCCACTAGCAGCACGTGCCGGGCGGTCAATTCTATGAACCTTCTACAGTCCTGCACATCTGCTAATGACCGGATCCAGACTGTGGTGCCCTGAACACCTGCCGGACCAGACCTTGGATGTTCCAGAGCTTTTATTTCCATTGACGCCCATATCAGCATTAATCCTTATTGAGTGTCCGTTTGCCGTCTTAAGCTACGGCCAGCTTTTTTGTTATCGAGATACACACTGATGGTAAAATGTGTATTCCATTGCATATCAAGTAATGCCTGTGCTTGAAGATTTTTATAGTGAGGAAATACTTTGCCCCGAGACGATCCCACTCTCTGAACAACTACCACATTGAACCAAAAAGAATAGCAAGTCAACATCATTGGATGCAGCAGTTGGCGAAGGTTTCATCTCAGCGTTTTCCTTCTCCTAGAGAGGTTGCTTCACCACGGCTTACGGATCCCTTTCCAGCCATCATGCCATTTGATCCATGACTGGGACTTAGGTTGCTGGGCACCAGAGCATATTCAACACGCCGGAATATATATATATATATATATATATATATATATATTCGTTTCTTATCGTTGAGCACTTTCAGTTGAATTAAAGTCGGTCAATTTAGCTCTTATGCATAGATCATCGTATAACGATTAGATCACTGTCTGACCGACGTAAAGAACATTTAAAATTAAAATGTTTAAATTTAACGTTATTTCACGCGGTTAATGGTAGCCGAATGGATACGGTCTTCGCCAACCGAGCCAGAGATGTCTCGTGTTGCTGAGTTCGAATCGTTCGACTGGTGTTAATCATGACCCCTGCAGTGAAGATTCCCGAAAGGATGAAATACTAGTGTCTGTAGGTATTTAACTATTATAGTATATATATATATATATATATATATATATATATATATATATATATATATACAGGGTGTCCACAAAGTCTAGCTACATTATGTAGCCAGAATTTGTGGAAGCATCCTGTAGATTATGTAGCCAGACTTTGTGGGCACCCTGTATATATATATATATATATATATATATATATATATATATATATATATATATATATATATATATATATATATATATATATTTAAATAAGGGAGTAGTCACCAACAATGTGTATTTTTTAACATTATTTTATTATTCCGTGTCTTGGCTTTTCATTGAGAATTATGTTTGGATCATTGTAATAATGTTTTTAAGTCATTGAAATCGTTTACGCGCGTTTCAGACGGTCTGTGATGCGTCCTCGTCAGAAATTATTTTCAAATGTGTAAAAATGGCGATTTTCGTGGTTAGTTTGAAGTTTTTCCAACGGGTGGAGGCTTGTAAGTGTTTATTATACATTGGTATGCTGAATTTTTATTGCTTTTTTATTTATATATATACGTGTATATATATATATATATATATATATATATATATATATATATATATATATACGTGTACATATATATATATACAAGAATAAAAAAGCATTGGAAATGCAAAAGGATATAGGAATGGTATGCCAAAAAGTATACAAACAAGATAGCTATGAATGGCTAGGCACATGGAAATAGAATTGCATCCAAAGTATAGCCCTATAGCTTTTCTCCAATCTTCATTCCGTGCCATCATTACAGTTGTAAAAAGCTATAGGGCTATACTTTGGATGCAATTCTATTTCCATGTGCCTAGCCATTCATAGCTATCTTGTTTGTATACTTTTTGGCATACCATCCCTATATCCTTTTGCATTTCCAATGCTTTTTTATTCTTGTTAATTAGTATTTTTACTTATAATCTTATTTTTAAACTTACATTCATGATAGTATTGTCTTTTTTAGGAGGCGGCTCATTGCCGCCTCCATTAGTAGCAGGTCGCTTCCTGCTGGGTTTTAGGTCTTTGGGTTTTGGGCCTTAGGAATTGCCTCTTGGTCCTCCATCGGTTCTATATTACATAGAGAGTGCTACCGCCTCTCTGATAAAACAGTTAGAGTATTATAAAGTTCTAAAATGTTCATACCTTCACTATTAAATTTTTCTTGACTTTCTTGCAGTTTCTTTTGCGGTTAATTTAACTTATTTCTTTTGGCTTTTGGTGAGTTCTTAGAAGAACTAGTCTGATCTACTTTTCTTAGCGAGCGAAGAGATTCAGCTGCATTTAACAATGGTTGCTATAGTGTATTTTTGCGCATGCGTGAGAATTTCAAGTTTCCTCCTTATTTTTCAATAGTTTGACAGTAGTCATGTGTCTTTCTGCCAAGAGCGACAGACGTCAGTATTAGCCGTGATCGTCTAGAGGTTAGGACCCCACGTTGTGGCCGTGCTAACTTAGGTTCGAATCCTGGTCACAGCATTGAGATTTTGTACATATTTTACAGTCCAAAATCTGAAAAATTATTTGTTTTTATAACATTGTTTTTGACGTCGTACTTGCTGATAGGTTTCTCTTATAGCAATTTTGATCAACTGAGATAAAGATTTCGTGGTTTCATTAACGCTGGTGGGTTACTGTTTAAAGAAAAAACCTTAACGTTCACCTCAAATATTCAGCGTCCAAGAAATATACGCCACTGGAAAACTGGAACGTCTGTGAGCATCCGGTGTATTATTTAGAGCTGTCCCTTTTGAGAGAAGTTCCGTGTTCGAATTGGTCTGTCTACATTGGGTATATAGTGTTTAAAACTTGTTATTACACGTAATCTTATTTAATTATGGAGTTAGCTAAAAAGCGATGGGTCACTGCACTTCTCCGTGTAAAGAGCAGTCGATTGATGCTTGAACTGTTGTCAGAGACTGTTCGTACACCGAGATACATCGTCTCAAAAGAAAGAAGAAAGAAGAAGAAAGAAGAAAGAAGAACAATTGGCCATTTTTGTACCCTTTTTTTTTTTTGCTCTCTTTTGACATTTTAACCGACGTTCTGACACTCGCTGGATTCGTAAGACACTTCTCTGTAAGAATATGTGCTTTTTGAACCTTATAAGTTGATTTTAGTTGAGATTTGGATAGTTTTGTTTTGTAGGTGTATATAGGCGTGTACGGGCCATCCCTATATAGAGAGTGCTACCGCCTCTCTGATATAATCTAGAGGATGCTTCCACAAAATCTGGCTACATAATGTAGCCAGACTTTGTGGACACCCTGTATATATATATATATATATATATATATATATATATATATATATATATATATATATATATATATATATAGAGAGAGAGAGAGAGAGAGAGAGAGAGAGAGAGAGATAGACAGATATGTATTCACCTTTTTTTGGCAATTTTATGAATTCCAAATTTCAGCAACTACTGATCAGAATTTACCAAATGAGGGCCCGTTTGAAAGCCAATGTCCCGGATTATGTAGTGGCCTATGTGACATTTGCCCTTAAAGTCGCACATTACGGGGATCACTCAGAGCCTATTTTTGGCTCTTTTTTTAAGTAAAAAAATGTTTCAATCATAATCATTTGTTTTCGAAGTTTTGCATATGAATTACAAAATATTTTATATTTTCCAAAAACCTCTGCCTAGATGTAAGGGAGACTAAAACTTGCTGCTATGGTTTACAATGATATGAAGTTCTCATATGTTATATCGCACTATTTTGGTTTTCATACCTGAAGTAAATTTCACAGTGTATAAGGCATATTTGATACTGGAGATATTCATAATCGTACTCTATTTTTAAAAGAGGTGAGATATAAAATACAAGAAATATTTGGAATCAAGCTTCTCCTTGCTGATATTTCAGATCATTCGAAACCATTGCAGCAATTGTTAGTCTCCCTCTACTAAGGGTAGAGGTTCTAGGGATAAGTGGTGGACGAATGTTTGTTTAAAATAGACATATGTCGAGGTTATTTGCGGGCACCGCTCCCATGGGTCGATGGGTAGAACTGCCGACTGTCAATGCGATGGTTCTAGATTCAATTCTCACCTTGGTAGAGGTGCTTGTCTAGCGGCACAGATGAGTTCTGATACAACGAAACAGTACTGTATATCGATGACCATAAATATATATATATATATATATATATATATATATATATATATATATATATATATATATACAGTTTTAAAAGAACATAATTTTCGTAAATATTTAAATAATACTGGGCGCAATTCCATTATTATTAATCATTGAGGTATTTTTCTACTTTATATATATATATATATATATATATATATATATTATGTCAACCCCTTTAAAAAACTCAGTTTTTATTGTTGAGCACTTTAATATTGAAATAGAAAGTCGGTTACCTAAGCTCACATGCGAAGATCATTATATTATAGTTATTAGATCACTATGGCCGGATGTTACAACATTTAAAAAAGAAATGTTCAAATTTCAACGATATTTCCCCCGGTTTAGAGTGGCTGTGAGATTTGTTCCTTGCTAATGGAGTCAAGGATGGCTTCGTAGCCGAGTTCGAACCTCCCGACAGGTAGCAATCGTATCACCCTGCATTGATGATTCCTGAAAAGATTAAATACTAGTGTCTGTAAGTAATAAAAATACATATTATTGTAATAATTCTCTCTCTATATATATATTAATTTTAACTTATATTTATGAAGAACAAAGTGCCACTCCACAGAAAAACTTCGAAAATATTTTCCTTCTCCTTTAGGCTTATTAAACGCTTAAAACCCTCTAAAAAGTGCGGAGATCGAGGAGGGCATAGAATTAACAACAAAAAAATATATATACTTAGACGGCTTTAAGCTGACACTTAATAGTAATTGAAGGGAAAAACCGATTCCAAACGTGGTCAAAAGACCTTAAATAACTAACGAGGGTAGCACACACGCAAACACACACACACACACACACACGCATATATATATATATATATATATATATATGACTACTTCATTTAATCACATAAATTAATATACGTAAATATATTTTTATGCATAAATTTTCAGCATTTACATCAACAGTGATCAGTACAGAGGTAGAGCTAGGTAGTAAGTTATAAAACATATATGTGGCAACTGAGCTGCACAAAATATTTCGCGTGAGAATTAGTCAGGTTTCGAATATTCTGTGTAGATTAATTGCCATACATATTTTTAATATATATATATATATATATATATATATATATATATATAGAGAGAGAGAGAGAGAGAGAGAGAGAGAAAGATAAAGAAAGAAATAGAGAGATATATATCATACATGTGGGAGATGCAGTAGATCGGACCAACAGAAGAATTGCATAATCACAGTTATCTTTGCATGCGCATATATATATATATATATATATATATATATATATATATATATATATATATATATATATATATATATACTTGCCACTGGCATTTAACAGTGCCAACTCAGAAGAGGTTTTCTAAGAGATTGCGCAACTCGTGCCACAAAACTTCTATACACAGCATCATCTGCGATGGTTTGATGTATTCATCGAAATCGTTTGGTTGGATATATATATATATATATATATATATATATATACATACATATATATATATGTATGTATGTGTGTGTGTGTGTGTGTGTGTGTGTGTGTGTGTGTGTGTGTATGCAAGTCACTCCTGTGTGTATACGTGTGTTCGGTTCTCTGATCCGATTTTTTTTTAATTTCACAGAAATGGACATTATGTGTCAGGGAGTGTTCTTAGACAACGATTTTACCGACGTTAACACACTTTTACAGCCTAATATAACAAGTGCATGTTCAAAGTTTTATCACCTCACGAGCAGGAGGACCCGGTGTATAAAATCAGCAAAGGTTATTTTATTTATTTATTTTTTTATGTGGCGTTCGAAATGTAGGTTTCTTGCTTAAACATGATCGCGCCATACTGAACTTTTGAACTTGGAGTCAGGTGATTGTATAAAAAGATGTGTTTATAAAATCAACCGCAGGTTCTCCATAGTACATTATATTGTGGACTACGTCACTGCTGGGAGGTATGTAAAGCTGCCTTATGGTTGACTTCGGTGGTTCCCTTACTAGGGCACGCTATTAATCGATTTGATTGAAAATGAGCAATTTCTCAGATTTCAATGATTTGAAGTGTAGAACCTTCGTTGATCATCATTTAATCCCAGGCAACGTCGGATCTCTCTCTCTCTCTCTCTCTCTCTCTCTCTCTATATATATATATATATATATATATATATATATATATATATATATATATATACTGGTTACCAATGATAAAAGAAAGAATTAGCCCAGAATTATAACTTCAATATTTTATTCTTTTCGCTTATGTTCGTTACACAAGCTTTAACGAAAATATCGTTTTTGCTTTCATGGTCTTCTATTCAGAGACGATCATTTATTAATAAAAAAAAAACTATAAATCTATATAATTATAAAACTCAAAGGACCTAATAACGGGTGTTGTAACCCAACATCCGGTTTACGACTTCTGGTTGCGCATGCGTATATAAACAAATAATCAACGCGACAATAACACGTGTTTTACTGCATACGTTTTCAGTGTCCCAATTGTTTTTTTTTTACATATGCATCACCACTTATCAAGGCCGAGAGACCACTAGAGGATAAGGGTTAAGAGTGTACAGTAGTCAATTGGACAATGCAGTAATCTTTAGTAATGGAAATTCAGTAAATTTGTTAACTTAAGTGGAACGACTCATCAAGAACTTGTTTACGTTGGACTTGAAGACAATCAGATTGTAGTCAACTGGAAAGCAGGAAAACGGAAGACAGTTCCACAGGCGTGCACTTATGAGAAAGAAGCTTTGTTCATGGAATATACGTTTAGGTTTAGGCACAGATAAGGAGTGGGGGGAATTATTGATAGTGTTTACAGCTAGACGAGTGTTTCTTGTGAAAGTTTAACGAGGGGGGACCATAGATTGAAGCTTAGTCGAGCACTTGCCATGAAAATAAAGATAAAGCAGAGACAAACTTGCAACATCTCTTTTTTTTCGCGTTTAAATTATCCAAATAAACAATTGTTAATACTTTTTGCATTTTTTACATCGTTCATTTCCGTATTACGTTTAAGTTATTTTAACGCAATTTTCTTACAAATAAATCTACTTTAACTTGTTGAAAACCATCCGAGCATTTTACGACAGCAATTTACCCACCGGCTTCATTTTTTTAAAATTTACTCTCCATTTTTAATACACCTTTCTTAAAAAACATTTATACATTTTCTTCTACACTACCAACATAAATAAATAACCCTGAAAATATATATTTTTTGAATTTGCTTACAAATAAATAATCACCGCGACAATAAAACGTATTGTTTTACTGTGTACGTTTCAGCGTCCCAAGTGTGTTTTTTTCGCATTTAAATTAAAAGATATATCAAAATTTGAATTTAACTTTCAGTATTATGGTATCTGTTCAGTACACATTTACTTAATAAGTATGGCAAACCACTTATAATTCAATGGCTGTAAGTATTTTTTCCAAAAATAAACAATTATAAATAGAACAACTCATAGAAATCTATCTATGTATATATTTTTTCATTTTAATATACTTTCATAGAAATGTTTCTGTTATGTCACAAAAACTATTTTCTTTACGTCACAAGTGTCACGCTCATACATTAACTCCATAGCTAATATAAGATACTCACCCAATGGGTCACGGGTAGTTTAGTTCTGGTATAAATTGGAAAATTTGATAAATAGCAGGAAACAAAACCTTCATTTAAAAACATTCTTGCATCTGTTCAATTTTGCAAATCTCATCTAACCTCCGACATACTTGTCTTGTCAAACTCGGAAATCCTTCTGCGGCACCCAGGAATCCGTCTGTCAAACTCGGTAATCTGCATCGAATTTCGAATGGACATGTTTTATCGAATCCCCAGGGATAGCATTCTCTCGTTCCATCAGCCGCGACTGGGTAGAATTACTAAGTAATTCGCAATTGTATTTCAAGTGTCACCCGAGTGCCGAGTAGACTAGACCTTTTATTGGAAATTTATCAATCTTGTCAAGCTTTAGTGTTAGAATTGTCTCCCTTTGACGTTTCTAGATTTCTGCTTATTTCATTGATGTAAGCAACTTAGAGTTGTCTCCCTTTGTCTGTTAACTGATGAAGTGTGTTTGAGAATTGGGCGACTCAGAGTTATCTCATCTTTGACTATTTAAATAAAGGCGCGTATGCGACGTGTCCGTCCTCTTCCGCGTAAACGTATAAAATAAACAGACGTGTCTTTCTGTGT
This sequence comes from Euprymna scolopes, assembly GCF_053919585.1. Lineage (NCBI taxonomy): Eukaryota > Metazoa > Mollusca > Cephalopoda > Sepiida > Sepiolidae > Euprymna > Euprymna scolopes. Next base: position 21,797 of record NW_027633878.1, read on the forward strand.
GTAAAAAAAGCTAAAACTTCTTACGTTGTTAATTAATTTGTTTTCTTTTGTCATCTTCAATATGGCTTCCACTATGAAGTCATTTAAGAAAGAAAGATACGTTTTCTTTATTTAATTTCTAATTAACTTAACACAGATTATTAATTAACGTAACACCTTCAACCTCTAGATGAGTGTAACTTACAACTGAATTTTATTAAATAATTAATTTGTTACACCACGGATTTTCGCGAATAATTGTAGTATGAATTTTAGTAGACTTATAATACGGATAATTAATCCTCATCTCAAAAAATAAAAAAAAACAACTATTGTCTGGTTGTAACTGTTTAGCTTCTTGAAATAACTAAAGAAGTGTGTGTTTTTTATTCTATTGTTTGGTTATGGTTGCTAGTCTAGATTCAAATATGTAATATATAATCATGTAATTCTATGTATGTTTTTATTATATAAGCCAATGATTCTCAACCTTTTTTACATGGCAGCACACTGTAATATAGTGCGGACGCGCGTATGCAAATAGAAAAATGACGTCACCCGTAAAGAAAGAGACTATGAAAAGACAAAGAGACGATCACGTAAGAGACGTGAATGACGTTCGATAAGATTATGACGTGAGATACGTCATACTGGTAACGAGAGAGAAAATAAATGTCAATGTAAAAAAATCACGCACAGATAGATCTTTCCTTTTTTTTAAGAAATGCTTTGTCTACTTTGGGACTGAGGCTACAATGTGTTGGTTCCCGGACAACGTTACTACACTGCTGAGTTTTTTTTTAGTTTCTCGATATACTTGTCGTAAAAATAAATGATTTCTACTCATAAAGCCTTTGAGAACTAAAGAAGAGAAGATTTTATATTGAATTTATCATACTTCCAGATGGACTTTATGGCATCGAGTGAATAAATTAGTAAATTTTTTTGGTGATAGAAATAAAAATATTTGAAAACCATATGAGATTAAAGCAACCTCGCAAACAACATTTTCAATAAAGAATTTCTCCAGATCATTACGGTGACCCCGGTCACTCTAGTAATCAGGAGCAAAATACCAAAACTATTTAAATATAGCGGTTATAGTCAGCTAACGTGCTACGTTGTGGGGGTATAAGGTCTATATATATGTAAGGCGCTGTATATATATATATATATATATATATATATATATATATATATATATATATAAAAACAGAGATGTGTGTGCCACAGACGATTTCTGATTGGTTAATCCAATAATCACATCTCCTAAAAAACTATGGTTCCTACGCTCTTACCTTTACCATAAAATATTATGGCTTTATTTATTGTCCATCTTGGAAGGGTTTAATTTTTTCATAACTTGTTATTTACAAATTAAAAAAATACGAAACTTACACAATCTAACAATCCAACCTACGACATCACGGCCGCCATTCTGGTGCTAGCCGCAGACACGTACACACAACACGAAAACAATGTTTTGAAAATCCAGCAAAAATTAATTTTCCTGAAATTTTTCAATATTTAAAAATAAATTGTGCCGGCTGATAAAATGTTAAAACTTTTTTTTAAAGCTAGAAAGATAAAATTTAAAAATATTTATATATATATATATATATATATATATATATATATATATATATATATATATATATATATATATATGAAACTAAACTAAAAAAAAACGCGCGTTCACTCGTGGTCTTTTCATTTCGGGTTTGTATTACTGTACACATAGATTCGAAAAAGTTGTCAAAAAACAAATATATAACAAATAAATGTTATTAGAGGCAAGATAAGTTACTTTTCTACCAAACTGGATATATTTTTCGTGTTTTTATTCAATGTAACATATCTATTCAGCTCGAAAAACGGGGTTGTATTACTGTACACATAGATTCGAGAAAGTTGATATGATACGAAACAATATGCATAATATAAACACAGCACGAAAACACGCGCACACACGCACACACACTCACGTCCACTACCGTCCTTGGCTACGTCACGTTGTTATGGCAACACGATAAACACACAGTAAATTTGATTTTCTTCATTTCTACGCAAATATTACGCAAATATAAATCATATAGAATATCTGTATGAATATAATTACACGTAATAGTTAAATAAAGATGATCATCGTATAAGAGAACCGAAAAAAAAACTAATAGGGAATTAATTAAAATCGATAAAAAATATGCACATTAGCTAGATCTTTTGTAGATGAATGTAATTCCACGACTCATAAATAACAAAGTTGTATTTTCTTTTTAAATACATAGAAAAAAGGGGTGTTGATAAGACTATCAATACACACAAAAAAATATAGATTTATTTTTGGGTAAAGTTCCCCCCAGGTTTTCCTTTCACTTCAGTAAATAATGGTCTTTTGTTATATATATGGCGTAATATTATCCTTATATATATGATGTTTATGTTTATATATATATATATATATAAGTGATAGTGTCTGTGTGTGTCTGTGCGTCTGTGTGCATTTCCCTACGCTAAAACTCTGTCAATTTTAAGCCTACAGATTCGAAATTTGATATACAGGGTACTGAGATTTGGGAAAATCGATGTGATAGGTTTTCGACAGAAATTTGGAGATTAAGTGGTCAATATTCAACAATTTGACTTTTGAGAACTCTACCAAACTCCTCCTACAATTTAGGGTCTAAACACGTGATATTTTATATATAAATTCCTTGGACATGGATCTAACTTATTAACTTTACTTGATCCCTAAACAATGAATGTTAAGAGGTCATAATAGGGGTCAAAGTTTAAAAAAATTGACCTTTTTTTTCTCAGCATACACTTCAAAACACCTGGGCAACGCCGGGCACCGATTGCTAGTATATATATATATATATATATATATATATATATATATAGTCATCCACGCACAGTACTGTTTCGTTGTTTCACGGCACATCGAAACTGCCTCAAGCCAGGATCGAAACCCGACCGCCCAAATGACAGTTAAGGCTTCTCACCATTATGCTATACGGCTGCTGCTATGAGGGTAATGAATTTACGATGTTTGGACATCGTCCAAATGTCTCCGCTCGATCTGTTTACACATAGAGCGTCGCTTAATACGCTAATGGCAGATTGTATATCACTTATCATTGTATATATATGAAAACAGTTTTAAAAGAACATAATTTTCTTAAACATTTAAATAGTAAAATAGTATGTACGCAATGCCATTTTAAGTAATCGTAAATATGATGAGTTGTGTATACAGTGAAGCTTCTTCGGGTCACTAGTGTTCATAAATCCTTGTGGATGTGAGTATGGCATAGGTTACTAGACATTTACAACACGGATAACATAAAGGTGGGAGGAACACAGCTCCTGGTGGTTATACATCTTGCGAATAAAGAAATCATACTTTTGTTCATTCGGATCTTGGTTGATGAATCTGCCAAAAGCTGAAATGAACATTTCTTCCAAAGAAACAACCAGGAGTCTTCGGTTATATTTTATACAGCTTTTATTTCGCTATGTTTCCTTGTTTGAAGATTGTGCGCTTGTCTTATACTCTGCTTCACCCCCGCACAGGGTCATTACAGCCTTGTCTCCAACACTTTCCTGGTCCGCCTAGCCCTCTTCCTAGCTCCGTTTCTTCTTAACTCGTAACTCTCTTGTATATATGTAACTATTCCTTTGTACTTACGGCACTCGACCACATGAAAACCACATGTGATCTTCGGTCACGTCTTCTGGCCAAATTTATTATTTTCTTCCCTAGGTTTAAAAACCCACTTTGCTTATGTCCACATTTATCCCTTGTTATTGTTTCAAAGTCAACGAAAATCTTTTACTAAACATTCCTTTGTTTCCATAACATTATCTATGCATACTGTTTTCGACATAAAGTTACAAAATAATAATAATGTTTATTATCTAACATTTTACTTTTTAATAATAACAGTCGATATTCTTAATCGACAATCAGCAAGACAACCTGATGTTGTCCGGCATAATCCAACAGACGTGCTTCCTAACTTCTGGCGTAGTGTTACTGGAGCAGTGACAAGGCAAATCAGGTCCTTCACTTTTATTGTTCTTCAGCATTTCTATTGTGAAGTGATTTATTGAAATAAAATATATGAAAAGGACACTATTGAAAAGTATGCAATAAAAATGAAGGGAATTATACAGATAAAAATATCACAATTAGTTTTTTATTTGAATTTCACTGACCGAAAAAAGCTATTCAATGATTGTTAAATAAAAAGGAACGATCGGGAAAATGTAATAAAAATGCACAGGAGATATATAGGCCTAAGAGGAAGTTAAGAAGTACGTTAGCAGACTATAATCGGCACATCAAAAGGACTGAAACTAGATTAAGTGTAGGGGACGCATCCCTACTGGCTGGCGTAATGAACTATTCTATGACATCACTTCCGGCCATGACGTCACTTCTGGGTAACTGGGACCGGTTGCGGAAGTCAGTCAGAGAGTATGGTCGTCACCAACAGGTCCAAAGATATTTTGCTCAATTTACTCTTTTCATGTATTTTCATTAATACATATTCATTTAACTGTTACTGTGTTATTCCTTGTTAATTATTCAAATACTAACATTACAACACTGGCAAACGAGGATTCGAACTTACACGAGAAACCCCAAAACAAAGATTTGGCGGCGAGATAATTCGATTTTACACCAAAAAACTTGTCAGCGACTATTCAAAATAGCTTACGTTAGGACCCTGAAGGGAAAAAAACTACAATGCAAGTAAGCTCTGACTTAAATACGATAAAAATTTGGACTAAGTCGAAAGTAAACCATCTTTGTTTCTTTACGAAAAATAGCGAAAGGACTGTAAATCAGACGGCAGTTGGTAATGTTTTTTTGTATTTCTTAAGTTGTACAACAATTAATTTCTGTTCGTAAAAAGAAAGAGATAACAAAAAATGTATTTTTATGGGGACAAGGAAGAAAAACAATTTACCTAAATTCTAAATATAACTGTCCACGTTTTATGCAAATTAAGCTTTTCAACTGGAAGTGAAACATATTACTTCATTTCTCATTACAGAAACAAAATGCAACATTTTATTGTGCGAATTTTGTTAAATGTCTTCTTATTGCTGTCT
>NW_027633879.1:0-47301 GCF_053919585.1 Euprymna scolopes
GGACCTGCGAGCTTTTGCCTATTTTACAGGGTTTTTGTTTTGATGACTTTTTTCCACTTTACTATAGAATGACAGTGTCCTGATGTATTCCTTATGTATTTTTGGCCAATTTTCGATTATTTTAACCTTAAATAACGACAAAATTGACACATTGCAAAAATTGAAATTTCTCATGTACGCGGACATGCAAGCTTTTGCCTATTTTACAGGGTTTTAGTTTTGATGACTTTTTTCCACTTTACTATAGAATGACAGTGTCCTGATGTATTCCTTATGTATTTTTGGCCAATTTTCGATTATTTTAACCTTAAATAACGACAAAATTGACACATTGCAAAAATTGAAATTTCTCATGTACGCGGACCTGCCAGCTTTTGCCTATTTTACAGGGTTTTTGTTTTGATGACTTTTTTCCACTTTACTATAGAATGACAGTGTCCTGATGTATTCCTTATGTATTTTATAGCCAATTTTCGATTATTTTAACCTTAAATAACGACAAAATTGACACATTGCAAAAATTGAAATTTCTCATGTACGCGGACCTGCGAGCTTTTGCCTATTTTACAGGGTTTTAGTTTTGATGACTTTTTTCCACTTTACTATAGAATGACAGTGTCCTGATGTATTCCTTATGTATTTTTGGCCAATTTTCGATTATTTTAACCTTAAATAACGACAAAATTGACACATTGCAAAAATTGAAATTTCTCATGTACGCGGACATGCGAGCTTTTGCCTATTTTACAGGGTTTTTGTTTTGATGACTTTTTTCCACTTTACTATAGAATGACAGTGTCCTGATGTATTCCTTATGTATTTTTGGCCAATTTTCGATTATTTTAACCTTAAATAACGACAAAATTGACACATTGCAAAAATTGAAATTTCTCATGTACGCGGACATGCGAGCTTTTGCCTATTTTACAGGGTTTTAGTTTTGATGACTTTTTTCCACTTTACTATAGAATGACAGTGTCCTGATGTATTCCTTATGTATTTTTGGCCAATTTTCGATTATTTTAACCTTAAATAACGACAAAATTGACACATTGCAAAAATTGAAATTTCTCATGTACGCGGACATGCGAGCTTTTGCCTATTTTACAGGGTTTTAGTTTTGATGACTTTTTTCCACTTTACTATAGAATGACAGTGTCTTGATGTATTCCTTATGTATTTTTTGGCCAATTTTCGATTATTTTAACCTTAAATAACGACAAAATTGACACATTGCAAAAATTGAAATTTCTCATGTACGCGGACCTGCGAGCTTTTGCCTATTTTACAGGGTTTTAGTTTTGATGACTTTTTTCCACTTTACTATAGAATGACAGTGTCCTGATGTATTCCTTATGTATTTTTGGCCAATTTTCGATTATTTTAACCTTAAATAACGACAAAATTGACACATTGCAAAAATTGAAATTTCTCATGTACGCGGACATGCGAGCTTTTGCCTATTTTACAGGGTTTTAGTTTTGATGACTTTTTTCCACTTTACTATAGAATGACAGTGTCCTGATGTATTCCTTATGTATTTTTGGCCAATTTTCGATTATTTTAACCTTTAATAACGACAAAATTGACACATTGCAAAAATTGAAATTTCTCATGTACGCGGACATGCGAGCTTTTGCCTATTTTACAGGGTTTTAGTTTTGATGACTTTTTTCCACTTTACTATAGAATGACAGTGTCTTGATGTATTCCTTATGTATTTTTGGCCAATTTTCGATTATTTTAACCTTAAATAACGACAAAATTGACACATTGCAAAAATTGAAATTTCTCATGTACGCGGACATGCGAGCTTTTGCCTATTTTACAGGGTTTTAGTTTTGATGACTTTTTTCCACTTTACTATAGAATGACAGTGTCTTGATGTATTCCTTATGTATTTTTTGCCAATTTTCGATTATTTTAACCTTAAATAACGACAAAATTGACACATTGCAAAAATTGAAATTTCTCATGTACGCGGACATGCGAGCTTTTGCCTATTTTACAGGGTTTTAGTTTTGATGACTTTTTTCCACTTTACTATAGAATGACAGTGTCCTGATGTATTCCTTATGTATTTTTGGCCAATTTTCGATTATTTTAACCTTAAATAACGACAAAATTGACACATTGCAAAAATTGAAATTTCTCATGTACGCGGACATGCGAGCTTTTGCCTATTTTACAGGGTTTTAGTTTTGATGACTTTTTTCCACTTTACTATAGAATGACAGTGTCCTGATGTATTCCTTATGTATTTTTGGCCAATTTTCGATTATTTTAACCTTTAATAACGACAAAATTGACACATTGCAAAAATTGAAATTTCTCATGTACGCGGACATGCGAGCTTTTGCCTATTTTACAGGGTTTTAGTTTTGATGACTTTTTTCCACTTTACTATAGAATGACAGTGTCTTGATGTATTCCTTATGTATTTTTTGCCAATTTTCGATTATTTTAACCTTAAATAACGACAAAATTGACACATTGCAAAAATTGAAATTTCTCATGTACGCGGACATGCGAGCTTTTGCCTATTTTACAGGGTTTTTATTTTGATGACTTTTTTCCACTTTACTATAGAATGACAGTGTCCTGATGTATTCCTTATGTATTTTTGGCCAATTTTCGATTATTTTAACCTTAAATAACGACAAAATTGACACATTGCAAAAATTGAAATTTCTCATGTACGCGGACCTGCGAGCTTTTGCCTATTTTACAGGGTTTTAGTTTTGATGACTTTTTTCCACTTTACTATAGAATGACAGTGTCCTGATGTATTCCTTATGTATTTTTGGCCAATTTTCGATTATTTTAACCTTAAATAACGACAAAATTGACACATTGCAAAAATTGAAATTTCTCATGTACGCGGACATGCGAGCTTTTGCCTATTTTACAGGGTTTTAGTTTTGATGACTTTTTTCCACTTTACTATAGAATGACAGTGTCCTGATGTATTCCTTATGTATTTTTGGCCAATTTTCGAATATTTTAACCTTAAATAACGACAAAATTGACACATTGCAAAAATTGAAATTTCTCATGTACGCGGACCTGCGAGCTTTTGCCTATTTTACAGGGTTTTTGTTTTGATGACTTTTTTCCACTTTACTATAGAATGACAGTGTCCTGATGTATTCCTTATGTATTTTTGGCCAATTTTCGATTATTTTAACCTTAAATAACGACAAAATTGACACATTGCAAAAATTGAAATTTCTCATGTACGCGGACCTGCGAGCTTTTGCCTATTTTACAGGGTTTTTGTTTTGATGACTTTTTTCCACTTTACTATAGAATGACAGTGTCCTGATGTATTCCTTATGTATTTTTGGCCAATTTTCGATTATTTTAACCTTAAATAACGACAAAATTGACACATTGCAAAAATTGAAATTTCTCATGTACGCGGACATGCAAGCTTTTGCCTATTTTACAGGGTTTTAGTTTTGATGACTTTTTTCCACTTTACTATAGAATGACAGTGTCCTGATGTATTCCTTATGTATTTTTGGCCAATTTTCGATTATTTTAACCTTAAATAACGACAAAATTGACACATTGCAAAAATTGAAATTTCTCATGTACGCGGACCTGCCAGCTTTTGCCTATTTTACAGGGTTTTTGTTTTGATGACTTTTTTCCACTTTACTATAGAATGACAGTGTCCTGATGTATTCCTTATGTATTTTATGGCCAATTTTCGATTATTTTAACCTTAAATAACGACAAAATTGACACATTGCAAAAATTGAAATTTCTCATGTACGCGGACCTGCGAGCTTTTGCCTATTTTACAGGGTTTTAGTTTTGATGACTTTTTTCCACTTTACTATAGAATGACAGTGTCCTGATGTATTCCTTATGTATTTTTGGCCAATTTTCGATTATTTTAACCTTAAATAACGACAAAATTGACACATTGCAAAAATTGAAATTTCTCATGTACGCGGACATGCGAGCTTTTGCCTATTTAACAGGGTTTTAGTTTTGATGACTTTTTTCCACTTTACTATAGAATGACAGTGTCCTGATGTATTCCTTATGTATTTTTGGCCAATTTTCGATTATTTTAACCTTAAATAACGACAAAATTGACACATTGCAAAAATTGAAATTTCTCATGTACGCGGACATGCGAGCTTTTGCCTATTTTACAGGGTTTTAGTTTTGATGACTTTTTTCCACTTTACTATAGAATGACAGTGTCTTGATGTATTCCTTATGTATTTTTTGCCAATTTTCGATTATTTTAACCTTAAATAACGACAAAATTGACACATTGCAAAAATTGAAATTTCTCATGTACGCGGACCTGCGAGCTTTTGCCTATTTTACAGGGTTTTAGTTTTGATGACTTTTTTCCACTTTACTATAGAATGACAGTGTCCTGATGTATTCCTTATGTATTTTTGGCCAATTTTCGATTATTTTAACCTTAAATAACGACAAAATTGACACATTGCAAAAATTGAAATTTCTCATGTACGCGGACATGCGAGCTTTTGCCTATTTTACAGGGTTTTAGTTTTGATGACTTTTTTCCACTTTACTATAGAATGACAGTGTCCTGATGTATTCCTTATGTATTTTTGGCCAATTTTCGATTATTTTAACCTTTAATAACGACAAAATTGACACATTGCAAAAATTGAAATTTCTCATGTACGCGGACATGCGAGCTTTTGCCTATTTTACAGGGTTTTAGTTTTGATGACTTTTTTCCACTTTACTATAGAATGACAGTGTCTTGATGTATTCCTTATGTATTTTTTGCCAATTTTCGATTATTTTAACCTTAAATAACGACAAAATTGACACATTGCAAAAATTGAAATTTCTCATGTACGCGGACATGCGAGCTTTTGCCTATTTTACAGGGTTTTTATTTTGATGACTTTTTTCCACTTTACTATAGAATGACAGTGTCCTGATGTATTCCTTATGTATTTTTGGCCAATTTTCGATTATTTTAACCTTAAATAACGACAAAATTGACACATTGCAAAAATTGAAATTTCTCATGTACGCGGACATGCGAGCTTTTGCCTATTTAACAGGGTTTTAGTTTTGATGACTTTTTTCCACTTTACTATAGAATGACAGTGTCCTGATGTATTCCTTATGTATTTTTGGCCAATTTTCGATTATTTTAACCTTAAATAACGACAAAATTGACACATTGCAAAAATTGAAATTTCTCATGTACGCGGACATGCGAGCTTTTGCCTATTTTACAGGGTTTTAGTTTTGATGACTTTTTTCCACTTTACTATAGAATGACAGTGTCTTGATGTATTCCTTATGTATTTTTTGCCAATTTTCGATTATTTTAACCTTAAATAACGACAAAATTGACACATTGCAAAAATTGAAATTTCTCATGTACGCGGACCTGCGAGCTTTTGCCTATTTTACAGGGTTTTAGTTTTGATGACTTTTTTCCACTTTACTATAGAATGACAGTGTCCTGATGTATTCCTTATGTATTTTTGGCCAATTTTCGATTATTTTAACCTTAAATAACGACAAAATTGACACATTGCAAAAATTGAAATTTCTCATGTACGCGGACATGCGAGCTTTTGCCTATTTTACAGGGTTTTAGTTTTGATGACTTTTTTCCACTTTACTATAGAATGACAGTGTCCTGATGTATTCCTTATGTATTTTTGGCCAATTTTCGATTATTTTAACCTTTAATAACGACAAAATTGACACATTGCAAAAATTGAAATTTCTCATGTACGCGGACATGCGAGCTTTTGCCTATTTTACAGGGTTTTAGTTTTGATGACTTTTTTCCACTTTACTATAGAATGACAGTGTCTTGATGTATTCCTTATGTATTTTTTGCCAATTTTCGATTATTTTAACCTTAAATAACGACAAAATTGACACATTGCAAAAATTGAAATTTCTCATGTACGCGGACCTGCGAGCTTTTGCCTATTTTACAGGGTTTTTATTTTGATGACTTTTTTCCACTTTACTATAGAATGACAGTGTCCTGATGTATTCCTTATGTATTTTTGGCCAATTTTCGATTATTTTAACCTTAAATAACGACAAAATTGACACATTGCAAAAATTGAAATTTCTCATGTACGCGGACCTGCGAGCTTTTGCCTATTTTACAGGGTTTTAGTTTTGATGACTTTTTTCCACTTTACTATAGAATGACAGTGTCCTGATGTATTCCTTATGTATTTTTGGCCAATTTTCGATTATTTTAACCTTAAATAACGACAAAATTGACACATTGCAAAAATTGAAATTTCTCATGTACGCGGACATGCGAGCTTTTGCCTATTTTACAGGGTTTTAGTTTTGATGACTTTTTTCCACTTTACTATAGAATGACAGTGTCCTGATGTATTCCTTATGTATTTTTGGCCAATTTTCGAATATTTTAACCTTAAATAACGACAAAATTGACACATTGCAAAAATTGAAATTTCTCATGTACGCGGACCTGCGAGCTTTTGCCTATTTTACAGGGTTTTTGTTTTGATGACTTTTTTCCACTTTACTATAGAATGACAGTGTCCTGATGTATTCCTTATGTATTTTTGGCCAATTTTCGATTATTTTAACCTTAAATAACGACAAAATTGACACATTGCAAAAATTGAAATTTCTCATGTACGCGGACATGCGAGCTTTTGCCTATTTTACAGGGTTTTAGTTTTGATGACTTTTTTCCACTTTACTATAGAATGACAGTGTCCTGATGTATTCCTTATGTATTTTTGGCCAATTTTCGATTATTTTAACCTTAAATAACGACAAAATTGACACATTGCAAAAATTGAAATTTCTCATGTACGCGGACCTGCGAGCTTTTGCCTATTTTACAGGGTTTTTGTTTTGATGACTTTTTTCCACTTTACTATAGAATGACAGTGTCCTGATGTATTCCTTATGTATTTTTGGCCAATTTTCGATTATTTTAACCTTAAATAACGACAAAATTGACACATTGCAAAAATTGAAATTTCTCATGTACGCGGACATGCAAGCTTTTGCCTATTTTACAGGGTTTTTGTTTTGATGACTTTTTTCCACTTTACTATAGAATGACAGTGTCCTGATGTATTCCTTATGTATTTTTGGCCAATTTTCGATTATTTTAACCTTAAATAACGACAAAATTGACACATTGCAAAAATTGAAATTTCTCATGTACGCGGACATGCGAGCTTTTGCCTATTTTACAGGGTTTTAGTTTTGATGACTTTTTTCCACTTTACTATAGAATGACAGTGTCCTGATGTATTCCTTATGTATTTTTGGCCAATTTTCGATTATTTTAACCTTAAATAACGACAAAATTGACACATTGCAAAAATTGAAATTTCTCATGTACGCGGACCTGCGAGCTTTTGCCTATTTTACAGGGTTTTTGTTTTGATGACTTTTTTCCACTTTACTATAGAATGACAGTGTCCTGATGTATTCCTTATGTATTTTTGGCCAATTTTCGATTATTTTAACCTTAAATAACGACAAAATTGACACATTGCAAAAATTGAAATTTCTCATGTACGCGGACATGCAAGCTTTTGCCTATTTTACAGGGTTTTAGTTTTGATGACTTTTTTCCACTTTACTATAGAATGACAGTGTCCTGATGTATTCCTTATGTATTTTTGGCCAATTTTCGATTATTTTAACCTTAAATAACGACAAAATTGACACATTGCAAAAATTGAAATTTCTCATGTACGCGGACCTGCCAGCTTTTGCCTATTTTACAGGGTTTTTGTTTTGATGACTTTTTTCCACTTTACTATAGAATGACAGTGTCCTGATGTATTCCTTATGTATTTTATGGCCAATTTTCGATTATTTTAACCTTAAATAACGACAAAATTGACACATTGCAAAAATTGAAATTTCTCATGTACGCGGACCTGCGAGCTTTTGCCTATTTTACAGGGTTTTAGTTTTGATGACTTTTTTCCACTTTACTATAGAATGACAGTGTCCTGATGTATTCCTTATGTATTTTTGGCCAATTTTCGATTATTTTAACCTTAAATAACGACAAAATTGACACATTGCAAAAATTGAAATTTCTCATGTACGCGGACATGCGAGCTTTTGCCTATTTTACAGGGTTTTAGTTTTGATGACTTTTTTCCACTTTACTATAGAATGACAGTGTCTTGATGTATTCCTTATGTATTTTTTGCCAATTTTCGATTATTTTAACCTTAAATAACGACAAAATTGACACATTGCAAAAATTGAAATTTCTCATGTACGCGGACATGCGAGCTTTTGCCTATTTTACAGGGTTTTTATTTTGATGACTTTTTTTCCACTTTACTATAGAATGACAGTGTCCTGATGTATTCCTTATGTATTTTTGGCCAATTTTCGATTATTTTAACCTTAAATAACGACAAAATTGACACATTGCAAAAATTGAAATTTCTCATGTACGCGGACCTGCGAGCTTTTGCCTATTTTACAGGGTTTTAGTTTTGATGACTTTTTTCCACTTTACTATAGAATGACAGTGTCCTGATGTATTCCTTATGTATTTTTGGCCAATTTTCGATTATTTTAACCTTAAATAACGACAAAATTGACACATTGCAAAAATTGAAATTTCTCATGTACGCGGACATGCGAGCTTTTGCCTATTTTACAGGGTTTTAGTTTTGATGACTTTTTTCCACTTTACTATAGAATGACAGTGTCCTGATGTATTCCTTATGTATTTTTGGCCAATTTTCGAATATTTTAACCTTAAATAACGACAAAATTGACACATTGCAAAAATTGAAATTTCTCATGTACGCGGACCTGCGAGCTTTTGCCTATTTTACAGGGTTTTTGTTTTGATGACTTTTTTCCACTTTACTATAGAATGACAGTGTCCTGATGTATTCCTTATGTATTTTTGGCCAATTTTCGATTATTTTAACCTTAAATAACGACAAAATTGACACATTGCAAAAATTGAAATTTCTCATGTACGCGGACATGCGAGCTTTTGCCTATTTTACAGGGTTTTAGTTTTGATGACTTTTTTCCACTTTACTATAGAATGACAGTGTCCTGATGTATTCCTTATGTATTTTTGGCCAATTTTCGATTATTTTAACCTTAAATAACGACAAAATTGACACATTGCAAAAATTGAAATTTCTCATGTACGCGGACCTGCGAGCTTTTGCCTATTTTACAGGGTTTTTGTTTTGATGACTTTTTTCCACTTTACTATAGAATGACAGTGTCCTGATGTATTCCTTATGTATTTTTGGCCAATTTTCGATTATTTTAACCTTAAATAACGACAAAATTGACACATTGCAAAAATTGAAATTTCTCATGTACGCGGACATGCAAGCTTTTGCCTATTTTACAGGGTTTTAGTTTTGATGACTTTTTTCCACTTTACTATAGAATGACAGTGTCCTGATGTATTCCTTATGTATTTTTGGCCAATTTTCGATTATTTTAACCTTAAATAACGACAAAATTGACACATTGCAAAAATTGAAATTTCTCATGTACGCGGACCTGCCAGCTTTTGCCTATTTTACAGGGTTTTTGTTTTGATGACTTTTTTCCACTTTACTATAGAATGACAGTGTCCTGATGTATTCCTTATGTATTTTATGGCCAATTTTCGATTATTTTAACCTTAAATAACGACAAAATTGACACATTGCAAAAATTGAAATTTCTCATGTACGCGGACCTGCGAGCTTTTGCCTATTTTACAGGGTTTTAGTTTTGATGACTTTTTTCCACTTTACTATAGAATGACAGTGTCCTGATGTATTCCTTATGTATTTTTGGCCAATTTTCGATTATTTTAACCTTAAATAACGACAAAATTGACACATTGCAAAAATTGAAATTTCTCATGTACGCGGACATGCGAGCTTTTGCCTATTTTACAGGGTTTTTGTTTTGATGACTTTTTTCCACTTTACTATAGAATGACAGTGTCCTGATGTATTCCTTATGTATTTTTGGCCAATTTTCGATTATTTTAACCTTAAATAACGACAAAATTGACACATTGCAAAAATTGAAATTTCTCATGTACGCGGACATGCGAGCTTTTGCCTATTTTACAGGGTTTTAGTTTTGATGACTTTTTTCCACTTTACTATAGAATGACAGTGTCCTGATGTATTCCTTATGTATTTTTGGCCAATTTTCGATTATTTTAACCTTTAATAACGACAAAATTGACACATTGCAAAAATTGAAATTTCTCATGTACGCGGACATGCGAGCTTTTGCCTATTTTACAGGGTTTTAGTTTTGATGACTTTTTTCCACTTTACTATAGAATGACAGTGTCTTGATGTATTCCTTATGTATTTTTGGCCAATTTTCGATTATTTTAACCTTAAATAACGACAAAATTGACACATTGCAAAAATTGAAATTTCTCATGTACGCGGACATGCGAGCTTTTGCCTATTTTACAGGGTTTTTATTTTGATGACTTTTTTCCACTTTACTATAGAATGACAGTGTCCTGATGTATTCCTTATGTATTTTTGGCCAATTTTCGATTATTTTAACCTTAAATAACGACAAAATTGACACATTGCAAAAATTGAAATTTCTCATGTACGCGGACCTGCGAGCTTTTGCCTATTTTACAGGGTTTTAGTTTTGATGACTTTTTTCCACTTTACTATAGAATGACAGTGTCCTGATGTATTCCTTATGTATTTTTGGCCAATTTTCGATTATTTTAACCTTAAATAACGACAAAATTGACACATTGCAAAAATTGAAATTTCTCATGTACGCGGACATGCGAGCTTTTGCCTATTTTACAGGGTTTTAGTTTTGATGACTTTTTTCCACTTTACTATAGAATGACAGTGTCCTGATGTATTCCTTATGTATTTTTGGCCAATTTTCGAATATTTTAACCTTAAATAACGACAAAATTGACACATTGCAAAAATTGAAATTTCTCATGTACGCGGACCTGCGAGCTTTTGCCTATTTTACAGGGTTTTTGTTTTGATGACTTTTTTCCACTTTACTATAGAATGACAGTGTCCTGATGTATTCCTTATGTATTTTTGGCCAATTTTCGATTATTTTAACCTTAAATAACGACAAAATTGACACATTGCAAAACTTGAAATTTCTCATGTACGCGGACATGCGAGCTTTTGCCTATTTTACAGGGTTTTAGTTTTGATGACTTTTTTCCACTTTACTATAGAATGACAGTGTCCTGATGTATTCCTTATGTATTTTTGGCCAATTTTCGATTATTTTAACCTTAAATAACGACAAAATTGACACATTGCAAAAATTGAAATTTCTCATGTACGCGGACCTGCGAGCTTTTGCCTATTTTACAGGGTTTTTGTTTTGATGACTTTTTTCCACTTTACTATAGAATGACAGTGTCCTGATGTATTCCTTATGTATTTTTGGCCAATTTTCGATTATTTTAACCTTAAATAACGACAAAATTGACACATTGCAAAAATTGAAATTTCTCATGTACGCGGACATGCAAGCTTTTGCCTATTTTACAGGGTTTTTGTTTTGATGACTTTTTTCCACTTTACTATAGAATGACAGTGTCCTGATGTATTCCTTATGTATTTTTGGCCAATTTTCGATTATTTTAACCTTAAATAACGACAAAATTGACACATTGCAAAAATTGAAATTTCTCATGTACGCGGACATGCGAGCTTTTGCCTATTTTACAGGGTTTTAGTTTTGATGACTTTTTTCCACTTTACTATAGAATGACAGTGTCCTGATGTATTCCTTATGTATTTTTGGCCAATTTTCGATTATTTTAACCTTAAATAACGACAAAATTGACACATTGCAAAAATTGAAATTTCTCATGTACGCGGACCTGCGAGCTTTTGCCTATTTTACAGGGTTTTTGTTTTGATGACTTTTTTCCACTTTACTATAGAATGACAGTGTCCTGATGTATTCCTTATGTATTTTTGGCCAATTTTCGATTATTTTAACCTTAAATAACGACAAAATTGACACATTGCAAAAATTGAAATTTCTCATGTACGCGGACATGCAAGCTTTTGCCTATTTTACAGGGTTTTAGTTTTGATGACTTTTTTCCACTTTACTATAGAATGACAGTGTCCTGATGTATTCCTTATGTATTTTTGGCCAATTTTCGATTATTTTAACCTTAAATAACGACAAAATTGACACATTGCAAAAATTGAAATTTCTCATGTACGCGGACCTGCCAGCTTTTGCCTATTTTACAGGGTTTTTGTTTTGATGACTTTTTTCCACTTTACTATAGAATGACAGTGTCCTGATGTATTCCTTATGTATTTTATGGCCA
Source organism: Euprymna scolopes (assembly GCF_053919585.1). NCBI lineage: Eukaryota > Metazoa > Mollusca > Cephalopoda > Sepiida > Sepiolidae > Euprymna > Euprymna scolopes. The sequence continues at coordinate 12,356 of NW_027633879.1, forward strand.
ATTTTCGATTATTTTAACCTTAAATAACGACAAAATTGACACATTGCAAAAATTGAAATTTCTCATGTACGCGGACCTGCGAGCTTTTGCCTATTTTACAGGGTTTTAGTTTTGATGACTTTTTTCCACTTTACTATAGAATGACAGTGTCCTGATGTATTCCTTATGTATTTTTGGCCAATTTTCGATTATTTTAACCTTAAATAACGACAAAATTGACACATTGCAAAAATTGAAATTTCTCATGTACGCGGACATGCGAGCTTTTGCCTATTTTACAGGGTTTTAGTTTTGATGACTTTTTTCCACTTTACTATAGAATGACAGGTTCTTGATGTATTCCTTATGTATTTTTTGCCAATTTTCGATTATTTTAACCTTAAATAACGACAAAATTGACACATTGCAAAAATTGAAATTTCTCATGTACGCGGACATGCGAGCTTTTGCCTATTTTACAGGGTTTTTATTTTGATGACTTTTTTCCACTTTACTATAGAATGACAGTGTCCTGATGTATTCCTTATGTATTTTTGGCCAATTTTCGATTATTTTAACCTTAAATAACGACAAAATTGACACATTGCAAAAATTGAAATTTCTCATGTACGCGGACCTGCGAGCTTTTGCCTATTTTACAGGGTTTTAGTTTTGATGACTTTTTTCCACTTTACTATAGAATGACAGTGTCCTGATGTATTCCTTATGTATTTTTGGCCAATTTTCGATTATTTTAACCTTAAATAACGACAAAATTGACACATTGCAAAAATTGAAATTTCTCATGTACGCGGACATGCGAGCTTTTGCCTATTTTACAGGGTTTTAGTTTTGATGACTTTTTTCCACTTTACTATAGAATGACAGTGTCCTGATGTATTCCTTATGTATTTTTGGCCAATTTTCGAATATTTTAACCTTAAATAACGACAAAATTGACACATTGCAAAAATTGAAATTTCTCATGTACGCGGACCTGCGAGCTTTTGCCTATTTTACAGGGTTTTTGTTTTGATGACTTTTTTCCACTTTACTATAGAATGACAGTGTCCTGATGTATTCCTTATGTATTTTTGGCCAATTTTCGATTATTTTAACCTTAAATAACGACAAAATTGACACATTGCAAAAATTGAAATTTCTCATGTACGCGGACATGCGAGCTTTTGCCTATTTTACAGGGTTTTAGTTTTGATGACTTTTTTCCACTTTACTATAGAATGACAGTGTCCTGATGTATTCCTTATGTATTTTTGGCCAATTTTCGATTATTTTAACCTTAAATAACGACAAAATTGACACATTGCAAAAATTGAAATTTCTCATGTACGCGGACCTGCGAGCTTTTGCCTATTTTACAGGGTTTTTGTTTTGATGACTTTTTTCCACTTTACTATAGAATGACAGTGTCCTGATGTATTCCTTATGTATTTTTGGCCAATTTTCGATTATTTTAACCTTAAATAACGACAAAATTGACACATTGCAAAAATTGAAATTTCTCATGTACGCGGACATGCAAGCTTTTGCCTATTTTACAGGGTTTTAGTTTTGATGACTTTTTTCCACTTTACTATAGAATGACAGTGTCCTGATGTATTCCTTATGTATTTTTGGCCAATTTTCGATTATTTTAACCTTAAATAACGACAAAATTGACACATTGCAAAAATTGAAATTTCTCATGTACGCGGACCTGCCAGCTTTTGCCTATTTTACAGGGTTTTTGTTTTGATGACTTTTTTCCACTTTACTATAGAATGACAGTGTCCTGATGTATTCCTTATGTATTTTATGGCCAATTTTCGATTATTTTAACCTTAAATAACGACAAAATTGACACATTGCAAAAATTGAAATTTCTCATGTACGCGGACCTGCGAGCTTTTGCCTATTTTACAGGGTTTTAGTTTTGATGACTTTTTTCCACTTTACTATAGAATGACAGTGTCCTGATGTATTCCTTATGTATTTTTGGCCAATTTTCGATTATTTTAACCTTAAATAACGACAAAATTGACACATTGCAAAAATTGAAATTTCTCATGTACGCGGACATGCGAGCTTTTGCCTATTTTACAGGGTTTTTGTTTTGATGACTTTTTTCCACTTTACTATAGAATGACAGTGTCCTGATGTATTCCTTATGTATTTTTGGCCAATTTTCGATTATTTTAACCTTAAATAACGACAAAATTGACACATTGCAAAAATTGAAATTTCTCATGTACGCGGACATGCGAGCTTTTGCCTATTTAACAGGGTTTTAGTTTTGATGACTTTTTTCCACTTTACTATAGAATGACAGTGTCCTGATGTATTTCTTTATGTATTTTTGGCCAATTTTCGATTATTTTAACCTTAAATAACGACAAAATTGACACATTGCAAAAATTGAAATTTCTCATGTACGCGGACATGCGAGCTTTTGCCTATTTTACAGGGTTTTAGTTTTGATGACTTTTTTCCACTTTACTATAGAATGACAGTTTCTTGATGTATTCCTTATGTATTTTTTGCCAATTTTCGATTATTTTAACCTTAAATAACGACAAAATTGACACATTGCAAAAATTGAAATTTCTCATGTACGCGGACATGCGAGCTTTTGCCTATTTTACAGGGTTTTAGTTTTGATGACTTTTTTCCACTTTACTATAGAATGACAGTGTCCTGATGTATTCCTTATGTATTTTTGGCCAATTTTCGATTATTTTAACCTTTAATAACGACAAAATTGACACATTGCAAAAATTGAAATTTCTCATGTACGCGGACCTGCGAGCTTTTGCGTATTTTACAGGGTTTTTGTTTTGATGACTTTTTTCCATTTTACTATAGAATGACAGTGTCCTGATGTATTCCTTATGTATTTTTGGCCAATTTTCGATTATTTTAACCTTAAATAACGACAAAATTGACACATTGCAAAAATTGAAATTTCTCATGTATGCGGACATGCGAGCTTTTGCCTATTTTACAGGGTTTTTATTTTGATGACTTTTTTCCACTTTACTATAGAATGACAGTGTCCTGATGTATTCCTTATGTATTTTTGGCCAATTTTCGATTATTTTAACCTTAAATAACGACAAAATTGACACATTGCAAAAATTGAAATTTCTCATGTACGCGGACCTGCAAGCTTTTGCCTATTTTACAGGGTTTTTGTTTTGATGACTTTTTTCCACTTTACTATAGAATGACAGTGTCCTGATGTATTCCTTATGTATTTTTGGCCAATTTTCGATTATTTTAACCTTAAATAACGACAAAATTGACACATTGCAAAAATTGAAATTTCTCATGTACGCGGACATGCAAGCTTTTGCCTATTTTACAGGGTTTTAGTTTTGATGACTTTTTTCCACTTTACTATAGAATGACAGTGTCCTGATGTATTCCTTATGTATTTTTGGCCAATTTTCGATTATTTTAACCTTAAATAACGACAAAATTGACACATTGCAAAAATTGAAATTTCTCATGTACGCGGACATGCGAGCTTTTGCCTATTTTACAGGGTTTTAGTTTTGATGACTTTTTTCCACTTTACTATAGAATGACAGTGTCCTGATGTATTCCTTATGTATTTTTGGCCAATTTTCGATTATTTTAACCTTAAATAACGACAAAATTGACACATTGCAAAAATTGAAATTTCTCATGTACGCGGACCTGCGAGCTTTTGCCTATTTTACAGGGTTTTTGTTTTGATGACTTTTTTCCACTTTACTATAGAATGACAGTGTCCTGATGTATTCCTTATGTATTTTTGGCCAATTTTCGATTATTTTAACCTTAAATAACGACAAAATTGACACATTGCAAAAATTGAAATTTCTCATGTACGCGGACATGCAAGCTTTTGCCTATTTTACAGGGTTTTAGTTTTGATGACTTTTTTCCACTTTACTATAGAATGACAGTGTCCTGATGTATTCCTTATGTATTTTTGGCCAATTTTCGATTATTTTAACCTTAAATAACGACAAAATTGACACATTGCAAAAATTGAAATTTCTCATGTACGCGGACCTGCCAGCTTTTGCCTATTTTACAGGGTTTTTGTTTTGATGACTTTTTTCCACTTTACTATAGAATGACAGTGTCCTGATGTATTCCTTATGTATTTTATGGCCAATTTTCGATTATTTTAACCTTAAATAACGACAAAATTGACACATTGCAAAAATTGAAATTTCTCATGTACGCGGACCTGCGAGCTTTTGCCTATTTTACAGGGTTTTAGTTTTGATGACTTTTTTCCACTTTACTATAGAATGACAGTGTCCTGATGTATTCCTTATGTATTTTTGGCCAATTTTCGATTATTTTAACCTTAAATAACGACAAAATTGACACATTGCAAAAATTGAAATTTCTCATGTACGCGGACATGCGAGCTTTTGCCTATTTTACAGGGTTTTTGTTTTGATGACTTTTTTCCACTTTACTATAGAATGACAGTGTCCTGATGTATTCCTTATGTATTTTTGGCCAATTTTCGATTATTTTAACCTTAAATAACGACAAAATTGACACATTGCAAAAATTGAAATTTCTCATGTACGCGGACATGCGAGCTTTTGCCTATTTAACAGGGTTTTAGTTTTGATGACTTTTTTCCACTTTACTATAGAATGACAGTGTCCTGATGTATTTCTTTATGTATTTTTGGCCAATTTTCGATTATTTTAACCTTAAATAACGACAAAATTGACACATTGCAAAAATTGAAATTTCTCATGTACGCGGACATGCGAGCTTTTGCCTATTTTACAGGGTTTTAGTTTTGATGACTTTTTTCCACTTTACTATAGAATGACAGTGTCTTGATGTATTCCTTATGTATTTTTTGCCAATTTTCGATTATTTTAACCTTAAATAACGACAAAATTGACACATTGCAAAAATTGAAATTTCTCATGTACGCGGACATGCGAGCTTTTGCCTATTTTACAGGGTTTTAGTTTTGATGACTTTTTTCCACTTTACTATAGAATGACAGTGTCCTGATGTATTCCTTATGTATTTTTGGCCAATTTTCGATTATTTTAACCTTTAATAACGACAAAATTGACACATTGCAAAAATTGAAATTTCTCATGTACGCGGACCTGCGAGCTTTTGCGTATTTTACAGGGTTTTTGTTTTGATGACTTTTTTCCATTTTACTATAGAATGACAGTGTCCTGATGTATTCCTTATGTATTTTTGGCCAATTTTCGATTATTTTAACCTTAAATAACGACAAAATTGACACATTGCAAAAATTGAAATTTCTCATGTATGCGGACATGCGAGCTTTTGCCTATTTTACAGGGTTTTTATTTTGATGACTTTTTTCCACTTTACTATAGAATGACAGTGTCCTGATGTATTCCTTATGTATTTTTGGCCAATTTTCGATTATTTTAACCTTAAATAACGACAAAATTGACACATTGCAAAAATTGAAATTTCTCATGTACGCGGACCTGCAAGCTTTTGCCTATTTTACAGGGTTTTTGTTTTGATGACTTTTTTCCACTTTACTATAGAATGACAGTGTCCTGATGTATTCCTTATGTATTTTTGGCCAATTTTCGATTATTTTAACCTTAAATAACGACAAAATTGACACATTGCAAAAATTGAAATTTCTCATGTACGCGGACATGCAAGCTTTTGCCTATTTTACAGGGTTTTAGTTTTGATGACTTTTTTCCACTTTACTATAGAATGACAGTGTCCTGATGTATTCCTTATGTATTTTTGGCCAATTTTCGATTATTTTAACCTTAAATAACGACAAAATTGACACATTGCAAAAATTGAAATTTCTCATGTACGCGGACCTGCCAGCTTTTGCCTATTTTACAGGGTTTTTGTTTTGATGACTTTTTTCCACTTTACTATAGAATGACAGTGTCCTGATGTATTCCTTATGTATTTTTGGCCAATTTTCGATTATTTTAACCTTAAATAATGACAAATTGACACATTGCAAAAATTGAAATTTCTCATGTACGCGGACATGCGAGCTTTTGCCTATTTTACAGGGTTTTAGTTTTGATGACTTTTTTCCACTTTACTATAGAATGACAGTGTCCTGATGTATTACTTATATATTTTTGGCCAATTTTCGATTGTTTTAACCTTAAATAACGACAAAATTGACACATTGCAAAAATTGAAATTTCTCATGTACGCGGACCTGCGAGCTTTTGCCTATTTTACAGGGTTTTTGTTTTGATGACTTTTTTCCACTTTACTATAGAATGACAGTGTCCTGATGTATTCCTTATGTATTTTTGGCCAATTTTCGATTATTTTAACCTTAAATAATGACAAAATTGACACATTGCAAAAATTGAAATTTCTCATGTACGCGGACATGCGAGCTTTTGCCTATTTTACAGGGTTTTAGTTTTGATGACTTTTTTCCACTTTACTATAGAATGACAGTGTCCTGATGTATTCCTTATGTATTTTTGGCCAATTTTCGATTATTTTAACCTTAAATAACGACAAAATTGACACATTGCAAAAATTGAAATTTCTCATGTACGCGGACCTGCCAGCTTTTGCCTATTTTACAGGGTTTTTGTTTTGATGACTTTTTTCCACTTTACTATAGAATGACAGTGTCCTGATGTATTCCTTATGTATTTTTGGCCAATTTTCGATTATTTTAACCTTAAATAACGACAAAATTGACACATTGCAAAAATTGAAATTTCTCATGTACGCGGACATGCGAGCTTTTGCCTATTTTACAGGGTTTTAGTTTTGATGACTTTTTTCCACTTTACTATAGAATGACAGTGTCCTGATGTATTCCTTATGTATTTTTGGCCAATTTTCGATTATTTTAACCTTAAATAACGACAAAATTGACACATTGCAAAAATTGAAATTTCTCATGTACGCGGACCTGCGAGCTTTTGCCTATTTTACAGGGTTTTTGTTTTGATGACTTTTTTCCACTTTACTATAGAATGACAGTGTCCTGATGTATTCCTTATGTATTTTTGGCCAATTTTCGATTATTTTAACCTTAAATAACGACAAAATTGACACATTGCAAAAATTGAAATTTCTCATGTACGCGGACATGCAAGCTTTTGCCTATTTTACAGGGTTTTAGTTTTGATGACTTTTTTCCACTTTACTATAGAATGACAGTGTCCTGATGTATTCCTTATGTATTTTTGGCCAATTTTCGATTATTTTAACCTTAAATAACGACAAAATTGACACATTGCAAAAATTGAAATTTCTCATGTACGCGGACCTGCCAGCTTTTGCCTATTTTACAGGGTTTTTGTTTTGATGACTTTTTTCCACTTTACTATAGAATGACAGTGTCCTGATGTATTCCTTATGTATTTTATGGCCAATTTTCGATTATTTTAACCTTAAATAACGACAAAATTGACACATTGCAAAAATTGAAATTTCTCATGTACGCGGACCTGCGAGCTTTTGCCTATTTTACAGGGTTTTAGTTTTGATGACTTTTTTCCACTTTACTATAGAATGACAGTGTCCTGATGTATTCCTTATGTATTTTTGGCCAATTTTCGATTATTTTAACCTTAAATAATGACAAAATTGACACATTGCAAAAATTGAAATTTCTCATGTACGCGGACATGCGAGCTTTTGCCTATTTTACAGGGTTTTTGTTTTGATGACTTTTTTCCACTTTACTATAGAATGACAGTGTCCTGATGTATTCCTTATGTATTTTTGGCCAATTTTCGATTATTTTAACCTTAAATAACGACAAAATTGACACATTGCAAAAATTGAAATTTCTCATGTACGCGGACCTGCCAGCTTTTGCCTATTTTACAGGGTTTTGGTTTTGATGACTTTTTTCCACTTTACTATAGAATGACAGTGTCCTGATGTATTCCTTATGTATTTTTGGCCAATTTTCGATTATTTTAACCTTAAATAACGACAAAATTGACACATTGCAAAAATTGAAATTTCTCATGTATGCGGACATGCGAGCTTTTGCCTATTTTACAGGGTTTTTATTTTGATGACTTTTTTCCACTTTACTATAGAATGACAGTGTCCTGATGTATTCCTTATGTATTTTTGGCCAATTTTCGATTATTTTAACCTTAAATAACGACAAAATTGACACATTGCAAAAATTGAAATTTCTCATGTACGCGGACCTGCAAGTTTTTGCCTATTTTACAGGGTTTTTGTTTTGATGACTTTTTTCCACTTTACTATAGAAGGACAGTGTCCTGATGTATTCCTTATGTATTTTTGGCCAATTTTCGATTATTTTAACCTTAAATAACGACCAAATTGACACATTGCAAACATTGAAATTTCTCATGTACGCGGACATGCGAGCTTTTGCCTATTTTACAGGGTTTTAGTTTTGATGACTTTTTTCCACTTTACTATAGAATGACAGTGTCCTGATGTATTCCTTATGTATTTTTGGCCAATTTTCGATTATTTTAACCTTAAATAACGACAAAATTGACACATTGCAAAAATTGACATTTCTCATGTACGCGGACCTGCGAGCTTTTGCCTATTTTACAGGGTTTTTGTTTTGATGACTTTTTTCCACTTTACTATAGAATGACAGTGTCCTGATGTATTCCTTATGTATTTTTGGCCAATTTTCGATTATTTTAACCTTAAATAATGACAAATTGACACATTGCAAAAATTGAAATTTCTCATGTACGCGGACATGCGAGCTTTTGCCTATTTTACAGGGTTTTAGTTTTGATGACTTTTTTCCACTTTACTATAGAATGACAGTGTCCTGATGTATTCCTTATATATTTTTGGCCAATTTTCGATTATTTTAACCTTAAATAACGACAAAATTGACACATTGCAAAAATTGAAATTTCTCATGTACGCGGACCTGCGAGCTTTTGCCTATTTTACAGGGTTTTTGTTTTGATGACTTTTTTCCACTTTACTATAGAATGACAGTGTCCTGATGTATTCCTTATGTATTTTTGGCCAATTTTCGATTATTTTAACCTTAAATAATGACAAAATTGACACATTGCAAAAATTGAAATTTCTCATGTACGCGGACATGCGAGCTTTTGCCTATTTTACAGGGTTTTAGTTTTGATGACTTTTTTCCACTTTACTATAGAATGACAGTGTCCTGATGTATTCCTTATGTATTTTTGGCCAATTTTCGATTATTTTAACCTTAACTAACGACAAAATTGACACATTGCAAAAATTGAAATTTCTCATGTACGCGGACCTGCGAGCTTTTGCCTATTTTACAGGGTTTTTGTTTTGATGACTTTTTTCCACTTTACTATAGAATGACAGTGTCCTGATGTATTCCTTATGTATTTTTGGCCAATTTTCGATTATTTTAACCTTAAATAATGACAAAATTGACACATTGCAAAAATTGAAATTTCTCATGTACGCGGACCTGCGAGCTTTTGCCTATTTTACAGGGTTTTAGTTTTGATTACTTTTTTCCACTTTACTATAGAAATGACAGTGTCCTGATGTATTCCTTATATATTTTTGTCAATTTTCGATTATTTTAACCTTAAATAACGACAAAATTGACACATTGCAAAAATTGAAATTTCTCATGTACGCGGACCTGCGAGCTTTTGCCTATTTTACAGGGTTTTTGTTTTGATGACTTTTTTCCACTTTACTATAGAATGACAGTGTCCTGATGTATTCCTTATGTATTTTTGGCCAATTTTCGATTATTTTAACCTTAAATAACGACAAAATTGACACATTGCAAAAATTGAAATTTCTCATGTACGCGGACCTGCGAGCTTTTGCCTATTTTACAGGGTTTTAGTTTTGATGACTTTTTTCCACTTTACTATAGAATGACAGTGTCCTGATGTATTCCTTATGTATTTTTAGCCAATTTTCGATTATTTTAACCTTAAATAACGACAAAATTGACACATTGCAAAAATTGAAATTTCTCATGTACGCGGACATGCGAGCTTTTGCCTATTTAACAGGGTTTTAGTTTTGATGACTTTTTTCCACTTTACTATAGAATGACAGTGTCCTGATGTATTCCTTATGTATTTTTGGCCAATTTTCGATTATTTTAACCTTAAATAACGACAAAATTGACACATTGCAAAAATTGAAATTTCTCATGTACGCGGACATGCGAGCTTTTGCCTATTTTACAGGGTTTTAGTTTTGATGACTTTTTTCCACTTTACTATAGAATGACAGTGTCTTGATGTATTCCTTATGTATTTTTTGCCAATTTTCGATTATTTTAACCTTAAATAACGACAAAATTGACACATTGCAAAAATTGAAATTTCTCATGTACGCGGACATGCGAGCTTTTGCCTATTTAACAGGGTTTTAGTTTTGATGACTTTTTTCCACTTTACTATAGAATGACAGTGTCCTGATGTATTCCTTATGTATTTTTGGCCAATTTTCGATTATTTTAACCTTAAATAACGACAAAATTGACACATTGCAAAAATTGAAATTTCTCATGTACGCGGACCTGCCAGCTTTTGCGTATTTTACAGGGTTTTTGTTTTGATGACTTTTTTCCATTTTACTATAGAATGACAGTGTCCTGATGTATTCCTTATGTATTTTTGGCCAATTTTCGATTATTTTAACCTTAAATAACGACAAAATTGACACATTGCAAAAATTGAAATTTCTCATGTATGCGGACATGCGAGCTTTTGCCTATTTTACAGGGTTTTTATTTTGATGACTTTTTTCCACTTTACTATAGAATGACAGTGTCCTGATGTATTCCTTATGTATTTTTGGCCAATTTTCGATTATTTTAACCTTAAATAACGACAAAATTGACACATTGCAAAAATTGAAATTTCTCATGTACGCGGACCTGCAAGCTTTTGCCTATTTTACAGGGTTTTTGTTTTGATGACTTTTTTCCACTTTACTATAGAAGGACAGTGTCCTGATGTATTCCTTATGTATTTTTGGCCAATTTTCGATTATTTTAACCTTAAATAACGACCAAATTGACACATTGCAAAAATTGAAATTTCTCATGTACGCGGACATGCGAGCTTTTGCCTATTTTACAGGGTTTTAGTTTTGATGACTTTTTTCCACTTTACTATAGAATGACAGTGTCCTGATGTATTCCTTATGTATTTTTGGCCAATTTTCGATTATTTTAACCTTAAATAACGACAAAATTGACACATTGCAAAAATTGACATTTCTCATGTACGCGGACCTGCGAGCTTTTGCCTATTTTACAGGGTTTTTGTTTTGATGACTTTTTTCCACTTTACTATAGAATGACAGTGTCCTGATGTATTCCTTATGTATTTTTGGCCAATTTTCGATTATTTTAACCTTAAATAATGACAAATTGACACATTGCAAAAATTGAAATTTCTCATGTACGCGGACATGCGAGCTTTTGCCTATTTTACAGGGTTTTAGTTTTGATGACTTTTTTCCACTTTACTATAGAATGACAGTGTCCTGATGTATTCCTTATATATTTTTGGCCAATTTTCGATTATTTTAACCTTAAATAACGACAAAATTGACACATTGCAAAAATTGAAATTTCTCATGTACGCGGACCTGCGAGCTTTTGCCTATTTTACAGGGTTTTTGTTTTGATGACTTTTTTCCACTTTACTATAGAATGACAGTGTCCTGATGTATTCCTTATGTATTTTATGGCCAATTTTCGATTATTTTAACCTTAAATAATGACAAAATTGACACATTGCAAAAATTGAAATTTCTCATGTACGCGGACATGCGAGCTTTTGCCTATTTTACAGGGTTTTAGTTTTGATGACTTTTTTCCACTTTACTATAGAATGACAGTGTCCTGATGTATTCCTTATGTATTTTTGGCCAATTTTCGATTATTTTAACCTTAAATAACGACAAAATTGACACATTGCAAAAATTGAAATTTCTCATGTACGCGGACCTGCCAGCTTTTGCCTATTTTACAGGGTTTTTGTTTTGATGACTTTTTTCCACTTTACTATAGAATGACAGTGTCCTGATGTATTCCTTATGTATTTTTGGCCAATTTTCGATTATTTTAACCTTAAATAACGACAAAATTGACACATTGCAAAAATTGAAATTTCTCATGTACGCGGACATGCGAGCTTTTGCCTATTTTACAGGGTTTTAGTTTTGATGACTTTTTTCCACTTTACTATAGAATGACAGTGTCCTGATGTATTCCTTATGTATTTTTGGCCAATTTTCGATTATTTTAACCTTAAATAACGACAAAATTGACACATTGCAAAAATTGAAATTTCTCATGTACGCGGACCTGCGAGCTTTTGCCTATTTTACAGGGTTTTAGTTTTGATTACTTTTTTCCACTTTACTATAGAAATGACAGTGTCCTGATGTATTCCTTATATATTTTTGGTCAATTTTCGATTATTTTAACCTTAAATAACGACAAAATTGACACATTGCAAAAATTGAAATTTCTCATGTACGCGGACCTGCGAGCTTTTGCCTATTTTACAGGGTTTTTGTTTTGATGACTTTTTTCCACTTTACTATAGAATGACAGTGTCCTGATGTATTCCTTATGTATTTTTGGCCAATTTTCGATTATTTTAACCTTAAATAACGACAAAATTGACACATTGCAAAAATTGAAATTTCTCATGTACGCGGACATGCGAGCTTTTGCCTATTTTACAGGGTTTTAGTTTTGATGACTTTTTTCCACTTTCCTATAGAATGACAGTGTCCTGATGTATTCCTTATGTATTTTTGGCCAATTTTCGATTATTTTAACCTTAAATAATGACAAAATTGACACATTGCAAAAATTGAAATTTCTCATGTACGCGGATATGCGAGCTTTTGCCTATTTTACAGGGTTTTTGTTTTGATGACTTTTTTCCACTTTACTATAGAAGGACAGTGTCCTGATGTATTCCTTATGTATTTTTGGCCAATTTTCGATTATTTTAACCTTAAATAACGACAAAATTGACACATTGCAAAAATTGACATTTCTCATGTACGCGGACCTGCGAGCTTTTGCCTATTTTACAGGGTTTTTGTTTTGATGACTTTTTTCCACTTTACTATAGAATGACAGTGTCCTGATGTATTCCTTATGTATTTTTGGCCAATTTTCGATTATTTTAACCTTAAATAATGACAAATTGACACATTGCAAAAATTGAAATTTCTCATGTACGCGGACATGCGAGCTTTTGCCTATTTTACAGGGTTTTAGTTTTGATGACTTTTTTCCACTTTACTATAGAATGACAGTGTCCTGATGTATTCCTTATATATTTTTGGCACATTTTCGATTATTTTAACCTTAAATAACGACCAAATTGACACATTGCAAAAATTGAAATTTCTCATGTACGCGGACCTGCGAGCTTTTGCCTATTTTACAGGGTTTTTGTTTTGATGACTTTTTTCCACTTTACTATAGAATGACAGTGTCCTGATGTATTCCTTATGTATTTTTGGCCAATTTTCGATTATTTTAACCTTAAATAATTACAAAATTGACACATTGCAAAAATTGAAATTTCTCATGTACGCGGACATGCGAGCTTTTGCCTATTTTACAGGGTTTTAGTTTTGATGACTTTTTTCCACTTTACTATAGAAATGACAGTGTCCTGATGTATTCCTTATATATTTTTGGTCAATTTTCGATTATTTTAACCTTAAATAACGACAAAATTGACACATTGCAAAAATTGAAATTTCTCATGTACGCGGACCTGCGAGCTTTTGCCTATTTTACAGGGTTTTTGTTTTGATGACTTTTTTCCACTTTACTATAGAATGACAGTGTCCTGATGTATTCCTTATGTATTTTTGGCCAATTTTCGATTATTTTAACCTTAAATAACGACAAAATTGACACATTGCAAAAATTGAAATTTCTCATGTACGCGGACATGCGAGCTTTTGCCTATTTTACAGGGTTTTAGTTTTGATGACTTTTTTCCACTTTACTATAGAATGACAGTGTCCTGATGTATTCCTTATGTATTTTTGGCCAATTTTCGATTATTTTAACCTTAAATAACGACAAAATTGACACATTGCAAAAATTGAAATTTCTCATGTACGCGGACCTGCGAGCTTTTGCCTATTTTACAGGGTTTTAGTTTTGATTACTTTTTTCCACTTTACTATAGAAATGACAGTGTCCTGATGTATTCCTTATATATTTTTGGTCAATTTTCGATTATTTTAACCTTAAATAACGACAAAATTGACACATTGCAAAAATTGAAATTTCTCATGTACGCGGACCTGCGAGCTTTTGCCTATTTTACAGGGTTTTTGTTTTGATGACTTTTTTCCACTTTACTATAGAATGACAGTGTCCTGATGTATTCCTTATGTATTTTTGGCCAATTTTCGATTATTTTAACCTTAAATAACGACAAAATTGACACATTGCAAAAATTGAAATTTCTCATGTACGCGGACATGCGAGCTTTTGCCTATTTTACAGGGTTTTAGTTTTGATGACTTTTTTCCACTTTACTATAGAATGACAGTGTCCTGATGTATTCCTTATGTATTTTTGGCCAATTTTCGATTATTTTAACCTTAAATAACGACAAAATTGACACATTGCAAAAATTGAAATTTCTCATGTACGCGGACCTGCGAGCTTTTGCCTATTTTACAGGGTTTTTGTTTTGATGACTTTTTTCCACTTTACTATAGAATGACAGTGTCCTGATGTATTCCTTATGTATTTTTGGCCAATTTTCGATTATTTTAACCTTAAATAACGACAAAATTGACACATTGCAAAAATTGAAATTTCTCATGTATGCGGACATGCGAGCTTTTGCCTATTTTACAGGGTTTTAGTTTTGATGACTTTTTTCCACTTTACTATAGAATGACAGTGTCCTGATGTATTCCTTATGTATTTTTGGCCAATTTTCGATTATTTTAACCTTAAATAACGACAAAATTGACACATTGCAAAAATTGAAATTTCTCATGTACGCGGACCTGCGAGCTTTTGCGTATTTTACAGGGTTTTTGTTTTGATGACTTTTTTCCATTTTACTATAGAATGACAGTGTCCTGATGTATTCCTTATGTATTTTTGGCCAATTTTCGATTATTTTAACCTTAAATAACGACAAAATTGACACATTGCAAAAATTGAAATTTCTCATGTACGCGGATATGCGAGCTTTTGCCTATTTTACAGGGTTTTAGTTTTGATGACTTTTTTCCACTTTACTATAGATTGACAGTGTCCTGATGTATTCCTTATGTATTTTTGGCCAATTTTCGATTATTTTAACCTTAAATAACGACAAAATTGACACATTGCAAAAATTGAAATTTCTCATGTACGCGGACCTGCGAGCTTTTGCGTATTTTACAGGGTTTTTGTTTTGATGACTTTTTTCCATTTTACTATAGAATGACAGTGTCCTGATGTATTCCTTATGTATTTTTGGCCAATTTTCGATTATTTTAACCTTAAATAACGACAAAATTGACACATTGCAAAAATTGAAATTTCTCATGTATGCGGACATGCGAGCTTTTGCCTATTTTACAGGGTTTTAGTTTTGATGACTTTTTTCCACTTTACTATAGAATGACAGTGTCCTGATGTATTCCTTATGTATTTTTGGCCAATTTTCGATTATTTTAACCTTAAATAACGACAAAATTGACACATTGCAAAAATTGAAATTTCTCATGTACGCGGACCTGCGAGCTTTTGCGTATTTTACAGGGTTTTTGTTTTGATGACTTTTTTCCACTTTACTATAGAATGACAGTGTCCTGATGTATTCCTTATGTATTTTTGGCCAATTTTCGATTATTTTAACCTTAAATAACGACAAAATTGACACATTGCAAAAATTGAAATTTCTCATGTACGCGGATATGCGAGCTTTTGCCTATTTTACAGGGTTTTAGTTTTGATGACTTTTTTCCACTTTACTATAGAATGACAGTGTCCTGATGTATTCCTTATGTATTTTTGGCCAATTTTCGATTATTTTAACCTTAAATAACGACAAAATTGACACATTGCAAAAATTGAAATTTCTCATGTACGCGGACCTGCGAGCTTTTGCGTATTTTACAGGGTTTTTGTTTTGATGACTTTTTTCCATTTTACTATAGAATGACAGTGTCCTGATGTATTCCTTATGTATTTTTGGCCAATTTTCGATTATTTTAACCTTAAATAACGACAAAATTGACACATTGCAAAAATTGAAATTTCTCATGTATGCGGACATGCGAGCTTTTGCCTATTTTACAGGGTTTTAGTTTTGATGACTTTTTTCCACTTTACTATAGAATGACAGTGTCCTGATGTATTCCTTATGTATTTTTGGCCAATTTTCGATTATTTTAACCTTAAATAACGACAAAATTGACACATTGCAAAAATTGAAATTTCTCATGTACGCGGACCTGCGAGCTTTTGCGTATTTTACAGGGTTTTTGTTTTGATGACTTTTTTCCATTTTACTATAGAATGACAGTGTCCTGATGTATTCCTTATGTATTTTTGGCCAATTTTCGATTATTTTAACCTTAAATAACGACAAAATTGACACATTGCAAAAATTGAAATTTCTCATGTACGCGGATATGCGAGCTTTTGCCTATTTTACAGGGTTTTAGTTTTGATGACTTTTTTCCACTTTACTATAGAATGACAGTGTCCTGATGTATTCCTTATGTATTTTTGGCCAATTTTCGATTATTTTAACCTTAAATAACGACAAAATTGACACATTGCAAAAATTGAAATTTCTCATGTACGCGGACCTGCGAGCTTTTGCGTATTTTACAGGGTTTTTGTTTTGATGACTTTTTTCCATTTTACTATAGAATGACAGTGTCCTGATGTATTCCTTATGTATTTTTGGCCAATTTTCGATTATTTTAACCTTAAATAACGACAAAATTGACACATTGCAAAAATTGAAATTTCTCATGTACGCGGATATGCGAGCTTTTGCCTATTTTACAGGGTTTTAGTTTTGATGACTTTTTTCCACTTTACTATAGAATGACAGTGTCCTGATGTATTCCTTATGTATTTTTGGCCAATTTTCGATTATTTTAACCTTAAATAACGACAAAATTGACACATTGCAAAAATTGAAATTTCTCATGTACGCGGACCTGCGAGCTTTTGCGTATTTTACAGGGTTTTTGTTTTGATGACTTTTTTCCATTTTACTATAGAATGACAGTGTCCTGATGTATTCCTTATGTATTTTTGGCCAATTTTCGATTATTTTAACCTTAAATAACGACAAAATTGACACATTGCAAAAATTGAAATTTCTCATGTATGCGGACATGCGAGCTTTTGCCTATTTTACAGGGTTTTTATTTTGATGACTTTTTTCCACTTTACTATAGAATGACAGTGTCCTGATGTATTCCTTATGTATTTTTGGCCAATTTTCGATTATTTTAACCTTAAATAACGACAAAATTGACACATTGCAAAAATTGAAATTTCTCATGTACGCGGACCTGCAAGCTTTTGCCTATTTTACAGGGTTTTTGTTTTGATGACTTTTTTCCACTTTACTATAGAAGGACAGTGTCCTGATGTATTCCTTATGTATTTTTGGCCAATTTTCGATTATTTTAACCTTAAATAACGACCAAATTGACACATTGCAAAAATTGAAATTTCTCATGTACGCGGACATGCGAGCTTTTGCCTATTTTACAGGGTTTTAGTTTTGATGACTTTTTTCCACTTTACTATAGAATGACAGTGTCCTGATGTATTCCTTATGTATTTTTGGCCAATTTTCGATTATTTTAACCTTAAATAACGACAAAATTGACACATTGCAAAAATTGAAATTTCTCATGTACGCGGACCTGCGAGCTTTTGCCTATTTTACAGGGTTTTTGTTTTGATGACTTTTTTCCACTTTACTATAGAATGACAGTGTCCTGATGTATTCCTTATGTATTTTTGGCCAATTTTCGATTATTTTAACCTTAAATAATGACAAATTGACACATTGCAAAAATTGAAATTTCTCATGTACGCGCACATGCGAGCTTTTGCCTATTTTACAGGGTTTTAGTTTTGATGACTTTTTTCCACTTTACTATAGAATGACAGTGTCCTGATGTATTCCTTATATATTTTTGGCCAATTTTCGATTATTTTAACCTTAAATAACGACAAAATTGACACATTGCAAAAATTGAAATTTCTCATGTACGCGGACCTGCGAGCTTTTGCCTATTTTACAGGGTTTTTGTTTTGATGACTTTTTTCAACTTTACTATAGAATGACAGTGTCCTGATGTATTCCTTATGTATTTTTGGCCAATTTTCGATTATTTTAACCTTAAATAATGACAAAATTGACACATTGCAAAAATTGAAATTTCTCATGTACGCGGACATGCGAGCTTTTGCCTATTTTACAGGGTTTTAGTTTTGATGACTTTTTTCCACTTTACTATAGAATGACAGTGTCCTGATGTATTCCTTATGTATTTTTGGCCAATTTTCGATTATTTTAACCTTAAATAACGACAAAATTGACACATTGCAAAAATTGAAATTTCTCATGTACGCGGACCTGCCAGCTTTTGCCTATTTTACAGGGTTTTTGTTTTGATGACTTTTTTCCACTTTACTATAGAATGACAGTGTCCTGATGTATTCCTTATGTATTTTTGGCCAATTTTCGATTATTTTAACCTTAAATAACGACAAAATTGACACATTGCAAAAATTGAAATTTCTCATGTACGCCGACATGCGAGCTTTTGCCTATTTTACAGGGTTTTAGTTTTGATGACTTTTTTCCACTTTACTATAGAATGACAGTGTCCTGATGTATTCCTTATGTATTTTTGGCCAATTTTCGATTATTTTAACCTTAAATAACGACAAAATTGACACATTGCAAAAATTGAAATTTCTCATGTACGCGGACCTGCGAGCTTTTGCCTATTTTACAGGGTTTTAGTTTTGATTACTTTTTTCCACTTTACTATAGAAATGACAGTGTCCTGATGTATTCCTTATATATTTTTGGTCAATTTTCGATTATTTTAACCTTAAATAACGACAAAATTGACACATTGCAAAAATTGAAATTTCTCATGTACGCGGACCTGCGAGCTTTTGCCTATTTTACAGGGTTTTTGTTTTGATGACTTTTTTCCACTTTACTATAGAATGACAGTGTCCTGATGTATTCCTTATGTATTTTTGGCCAATTTTCGATTATTTTAACCTTAAATAACGACAAAATTGACACATTGCAAAAATTGAAATTTCTCATGTACGCGGACATGCGAGCTTTTGCCTATTTTACAGGGTTTTAGTTTTGATGACTTTTTTCCACTTTACTATAGAATGACAGTGTCCTGATGTATTCCTTATGTATTTTTGGCCAATTTTCGATTATTTTAACCTTAAATAACGACAAAATTGACACATTGCAAAAATTGAAATTTCTCATGTACGCGGACATGCGAGCTTTTGCCTATTTTACAGGGTTTTAGTTTTGATGACTTTTTTCCACTTTACTATAGAATGACAGTGTCCTGATGTATTCCTTATGTATTTTTGGCCAATTTTCGATTATTTTAACCTTAAATAACGACAAAATTGACACATTGCAAAAATTGAAATTTCTCATGTACGCGGACATGCGAGCTTTTGCCTATTTTACAGGGTTTTAGTTTTGATGACTTTTTTCCACTTTACTATAGAATGACAGTGTCCTGATGTATTCCTTATGTATTTTTGGCCAATTTTCGATTATTTTAACCTTAAATAACGACAAAATTGACACATTGCAAAAATTGAAATTTCTCATGTACGCGGACATGCGAGCTTTTGCCTATTTTACAGGGTTTTAGTTTTGATGACTTTTTTCCACTTTACTATAGAATGACAGTGTCCTGATGTATTCCTTATGTATTTTTGGCCAATTTTCGATTATTTTAACCTTAAATAACGACAAAATTGACACATTGCAAAAATTGAAATTTCTCATGTACGCGGACATGCGAGCTTTTGCCTATTTTACAGGGTTTTAGTTTTGATGACTTTTTTCCACTTTACTATAGAATGACAGTGTCCTGATGTATTCCTTATGTATTTTTGGCCAATTTTCGATTATTTTAACCTTAAATAACGACAAAATTGACACATTGCAAAAATTGAAATTTCTCATGTATGCGGACATGCGAGCTTTTGCCTATTTTACAGGGTTTTAGTTTTGATGACTTTTTTCCACTTTACTATAGAATGACAGTGTCCTGATGTATTCCTTATGTATTTTTGGCCAATTTTCGATTATTTTAACCTTAAATAACGACAAAATTGACACATTGCAAAAATTGAAATTTCTCATGTACGCGGATATGCGAGCTTTTGCCTATTTTACAGGGTTTTAGTTTTGATGACTTTTTTCCACTTTACTATAGAATGACAGTGTCCTGATGTATTCCTTATGTATTTTTGGCCAATTTTCGATTATTTTAACCTTAAATAACGACAAAATTGACACATTGCAAAAATTGAAATTTCTCATGTACGCGGACATGCGAGCTTTTGCCTATTTTACAGGGTTTTAGTTTTGATGACTTTTTTCCATTTTACTATAGAATGACAGTGTCCTGATGTATTCCTTATGTATTTTTGGCCAATTTTCGATTATTTTAACCTTAAATAACGACAAAATTGACACATTGCAAAAATTGAAATTTCTCATGTACGCGGACCTGCGAGCTTTTGCCTATTTTACAGGGTTTTTGTTTTGATGACTTTTTTCCACTTTACTATAGAATGACAGTGTCCTGATGTATTCCTTATGTATTTTTGGCCAATTTTCGATTATTTTAACCTTAAATAATGACAAAATTGACACATTGCAAAAATTGAAATTTCTCATGTACGCGGACATGCGAGCTTTTGCCTATTTTACAGGGTTTTAGTTTTGATGACTTTTTTCCACTTTACTATAGAATGACAGTGTCCTGATGTATTCCTTATGTATTTTTGGCCAATTTTCGATTATTTTAACCTTAAATAACGACAAAATTGACACATTGCAAAAATTGAAATTTCTCATGTACGCGGACATGCGAGCTTTTGCCTATTTCACCGGGTTTTAGTTTTCATGACTTTTTTCCACTTTACTATAGAATGACAGTGTCCTGATGTATTCCTTATGTATTTTTGGCCAATTTTCGATTATTTTAACCTTAAATAACGACAAAATTGACACATTGCAAAAATTGAAATTTCTCATGTATGCGGACATGCGAGCTTTTGCCTATTTTACAGGGTTTTAGTTTTGATGACTTTTTTCCACTTTACTATAGAATGACAGTGTCCTGATGTATTCCTTATGTATTTTTGGCCAATTTTCGATTATTTTAACCTTAAATAACGACAAAATTGACACATTGCAAAAATTGAAATTTCTCATGTACGCGGATATGCGAGCTTTTGCCTATTTTACAGGGTTTTAGTTTTGATGACTTTTTTCCACTTTACTATAGAATGACAGTGTCCTGATGTATTCCTTATGTATTTTTGGCCAATTTTCGATTATTTTAACCTTAAATAACGACAAAATTGACACATTGCAAAAATTGAAATTTCTCATGTACGCGGACATGCGAGCTTTTGCCTATTTTACAGGGTTTTAGTTTTGATGACTTTTTTCCACTTTACTATAGAATGACAGTGTCCTGATGTATTCCTTATGTATTTTTGGCCAATTTTCGATTATTTTAACCTTAAATAACGACAAAATTGACACATTGCAAAAATTGAAATTTCTCATGTATGCGGACATGCGAGCTTTTGCCTATTTTACAGGGTTTTAGTTTTGATGACTTTTTTCCACTTTACTATAGAATGACAGTGTCCTGATGTATTCCTTATGTATTTTTGGCCAATTTTCGATTATTTTAACCTTAAATAACGACAAAATTGACACATTGCAAAAATTGAAATTTCTCATGTACGCGGATATGCGAGCTTTTGCCTATTTTACAGGGTTTTAGTTTTGATGACTTTTTTCCACTTTACTATAGAATGACAGTGTCCTGATGTATTCCTTATGTATTTTTGGCCAATTTTCGATTATTTTAACCTTAAATAACGACAAAATTGACACATTGCAAAAATTGAAATTTCTCATGTACGCGGACATGCGAGCTTTTGCCTATTTTACAGGGTTTTAGTTTTGATGACTTTTTTCCATTTTACTATAGAATGACAGTGTCCTGATGTATTCCTTATGTATTTTTGGCCAATTTTCGATTATTTTAACCTTAAATAACGACAAAATTGACACATTGCAAAAATTGAAATTTCTCATGTACGCGGACCTGCGAGCTTTTGCCTATTTTACAGGGTTTTTGTTTTGATGACTTTTTTCCACTTTACTATAGAATGACAGTGTCCTGATGTATTCCTTATGTATTTTTGGCCAATTTTCGATTATTTTAACCTTAAATAATGACAAAATTGACACATTGCAAAAATTGAAATTTCTCATGTACGCGGACATGCGAGCTTTTGCCTATTTTACAGGGTTTTAGTTTTGATGACTTTTTTCCACTTTACTATAGAATGACAGTGTCCTGATGTATTCCTTATGTATTTTTGGCCAATTTTCGATTATTTTAACCTTAAATAACGACAAAATTGACACATTGCAAAAATTGAAATTTCTCATGTACGCGGACATGCGAGCTTTTGCCTATTTCACCGGGTTTTAGTTTTCATGACTTTTTTCCACTTTACTATAGAATGACAGTGTCCTGATGTATTCCTTATGTATTTTTGGCCAATTTTCGATTATTTTAACCTTAAATAACGACAAAATTGACACATTGCAAAAATTGAAATTTCTCATGTATGCGGACATGCGAGCTTTTGCCTATTTTACAGGGTTTTAGTTTTGATGACTTTTTTCCACTTTACTATAGAATGACAGTGTCCTGATGTATTCCTTATGTATTTTTGGCCAATTTTCGATTATTTTAACCTTAAATAACGACAAAATTGACACATTGCAAAAATTGAAATTTCTCATGTACGCGGATATGCGAGCTTTTGCCTATTTTACAGGGTTTTAGTTTTGATGACTTTTTTCCACTTTACTATAGAATGACAGTGTCCTGATGTATTCCTTATGTATTTTTGGCCAATTTTCGATTATTTTAACCTTAAATAACGACAAAATTGACACATTGCAAAAATTGAAATTTCTCATGTACGCGGACATGCGAGCTTTTGCCTATTTTACAGGGTTTTAGTTTTGATGACTTTTTTCCACTTTACTATAGAATGACAGTGTCCTGATGTATTCCTTATGTATTTTTGGCCAATTTTCGATTATTTTAACCTTAAATAACGACAAAATTGACACATTGCAAAAATTGAAATTTCTCATGTACGCGGACCTGCAAGCTTTTGCCTATTTTACAGGGTTTTTGTTTTGATGACTTTTTTCCACTTTACTATAGAATGACAGTGTCCTGATGTATTCCTTATGTATTTTTGGCCAATTTTCGATTATTTTAACCTTAAATAACGACCAAATTGACACATTGCAAAAATTGAAATTTCTCATGTACGCGGACATGCGAGCTTTTGCCTATTTTACAGGGTTTTAGTTTTGATGACTTTTTTCCACTTTACTATAGAATGACAGTGTCCTGATGTATTTCTTATGTATTTTTGGCCAATTTTCGATTATTTTAACCTTAAATAACGACAAAATTGACACATTGCAAAAATTGAAATTTCTCATGTACGCGGATCTGCGAGCTTTTGCCTATTTTACAGGGTTTTTGTTTTGATGACTTTTTTCCACTTTACTATAGAATGACAGTGTCCTGATGTATTCCTTATGTATTTGTGCCAATTTTCGATTATTTTAACCTTAAATAATGACAAATTGACACATTGCAAAAATTGAAATTTCTCATGTACGCGGACATGCGAGCTTTTGCCTATTTTACAGGGTTTTAGTTTTGATGACTTTTTTCCACTTTACTATAGAATGACAGTGTCCTGATGTATTCCTTATATATTTTTGGCCAATTTTCGATTATTTTAACCTTAAATAACGACAAAATTGACACATTGCAAAAATTGAAATTTCTCATGTACGCGGACCTGCGAGCTTTTGCCTATTTTACAGGGTTTTTGTTTTGATGACTTTTTTCCACTTTACTATAGAATGACAGTGTCCTGATGTATTCCTTATGTATTTTTGGCCAATTTTCGATTATTTTAACCTTAAATAACGACAAAATTGACACATTGCAAAAATTGAAATTTCTCATGTACGCGGACATGCGAGCTTTTGCCTATTTTACAGGGTTTTAGTTTTGATGACTTTTTTCCACTTTACTATAGAATGACAGTGTCCTGATGTATTCCTTATGTATTTTTGGCCAATTTTCGATTATTTTAACCTTAAATAACGACAAAATTGACACATTGCAAAAATTGAAATTTCTCATGTACGCGGACCTGCGAGCTTTTGCCTATTTTACAGGGTTTTTGTTTTGATGACTTTTTTCCACTTTACTATAGAATGACAGTGTCCTGATGTATTCCTTATGTATTTTTGGCCAATTTTCGATTATTTTAACCTTAAATAATGACAAAATTGACACATTGCAAAAATTGAAATTTCTCATGTACGCGGACATGCGAGCTTTTGCCTATTTTACAGGGTTTTAGTTTTGATGACTTTTTTCCACTTTACTATAGAATGACAGTGTCCTGATGTATTCCTTATGTATTTTTGGCCAATTTTCGATTATTTTAACCTTAAATAACGACAAAATTGACAAATTGCAAAAATTGAAATTTCTCATGTACGCGGACATGCGAGCTTTTGCCTATTTTACAGGGTTTTAGTTTTGATGACTTTTTTCCACTTTACTATAGAATGACAGTGTCCTGATGTATTCCTTATGTATTTTTGGCCAATTTTCGATTATTTTAACCTTAAATAACGACAAAATTGACACATTGCAAAAATTGAAATTTCTCATGTACGCGGACATGCGAGCTTTTGCCTATTTTACAGGGTTTTAGTTTTGATGACTTTTTTCCACTTTACTATAGAATGACAGTGTCCTGATGTATTCCTTATGTATTTTTGGCCAATTTTCGATTATTTTAACCTTAAATAACGACAAAATTGACACATTGCAAAAATTGAAATTTCTCATGTACGCGGACATGCGAGCTTTTGCCTATTTTACAGGGTTTTAGTTTTGATGACTTTTTTCCACTTTACTATAGAATGACAGTGTCCTGATGTATTCCTTATGTATTTTTGGCCAATTTTCGATTATTTTAACCTTAAATAACGACAAAATTGACACATTGCAAAAATTGAAATTTCTCATGTATGCGGACATGCGAGCTTTTGCCTATTTTACAGGGTTTTAGTTTTGATGACTTTTTTCCACTTTACTATAGAATGACAGTGTCCTGATGTATTCCTTATGTATTTTTGGCCAATTTTCGATTATTTTAACCTTAAATAACGACAAAATTGACACATTGCAAAAATTGAAATTTCTCATGTACGCGGATATGCGAGCTTTTGCCTATTTTACAGGGTTTTAGTTTTGATGACTTTTTTCCACTTTACTATAGAATGACAGTGTCCTGATGTATTCCTTATGTATTTTTGGCCAATTTTCGATTATTTTAACCTTAAATAACGACAAAATTGACACATTGCAAAAATTGAAATTTCTCATGTACGCGGACATGCGAGCTTTTGCCTATTTTACAGGGTTTTAGTTTTGATGACTTTTTTCCACTTTACTATAGAATGACAGTGTCCTGATGTATTCCTTATGTATTTTTGGCCAATTTTCGATTATTTTAACCTTAAATAACGACAAAATTGACACATTGCAAAAATTGAAATTTCTCATGTACGCGGACCTGCGAGCTTTTGCCTATTTTACAGGGTTTTTGTTTTGATGACTTTTTTCCACTTTACTATAGAATGACAGTGTCCTGATGTATTCCTTATGTATTTTTGGCCAATTTTCGATTATTTTAACCTTAAATAACGACAAAATTGACACATTGCAAAAATTGAAATTTCTCATGTATGCGGACATGCGAGCTTTTGCCTATTTTACAGGGTTTTAGTTTTGATGACTTTTTTCCACTTTACTATAGAATGACAGTGTCCTGATGTATTCCTTATGTATTTTTGGCCAATTTTCGATTATTTTAACCTTAAATAACGACAAAATTGACACATTGCAAAAATTGAAATTTCTCATGTACGCGGATATGCGAGCTTTTGCCTATTTTACAGGGTTTTAGTTTTGATGACTTTTTTCCACTTTACTATAGAATGACAGTGTCCTGATGTATTCCTTATGTATTTTTGGCCAATTTTCGATTATTTTAACCTTAAATAACGACAAAATTGACACATTGCAAAAATTGAAATTTCTCATGTACGCGGACATGCGAGCTTTTGCCTATTTTACAGGGTTTTAGTTTTGATGACTTTTTTCCACTTTACTATAGAATGACAGTGTCCTGATGTATTCCTTATGTATTTTTGGCCAATTTTCGATTATTTTAACCTTAAATAACGACAAAATTGACACATTGCAAAAATTGAAATTTCTCATGTACGCGGACCTGCAAGCTTTTGCCTATTTTACAGGGTTTTTGTTTTGATGACTTTTTTCCACTTTACTATAGAATGACAGTGTCCTGATGTATTCCTTATGTATTTTTGGCCAATTTTCGATTATTTTAACCTTAAATAACGACCAAATTGACACATTGCAAAAATTGAAATTTCTCATGTACGCGGACATGCGAGCTTTTGCCTATTTTACAGGGTTTTAGTTTTGATGACTTTTTTCCACTTTACTATAGAATGACAGTGTCCTGATGTATTTCTTATGTATTTTTGGCCAATTTTCGATTATTTTAACCTTAAATAACGACAAAATTGACACATTGCAAAAATTGAAATTTCTCATGTACGCGGATCTGCGAGCTTTTGCCTATTTTACAGGGTTTTTGTTTTGATGACTTTTTTCCACTTTACTATAGAATGACAGTGTCCTGATGTATTCCTTATGTATTTGTGCCAATTTTCGATTATTTTAACCTTAAATAATGACAAATTGACACATTGCAAAAATTGAAATTTCTCATGTACGCGGACATGCGAGCTTTTGCCTATTTTACAGGGTTTTAGTTTTGATGACTTTTTTCCACTTTACTATAGAATGACAGTGTCCTGATGTATTCCTTATATATTTTTGGCCAATTTTCGATTATTTTAACCTTAAATAACGACAAAATTGACACATTGCAAAAATTGAAATTTCTCATGTACGCGGACCTGCGAGCTTTTGCCTATTTTACAGGGTTTTTGTTTTGATGACTTTTTTCCACTTTACTATAGAATGACAGTGTCCTGATGTATTCCTTATGTATTTTTGGCCAATTTTCGATTATTTTAACCTTAAATAACGACAAAATTGACACATTGCAAAAATTGAAATTTCTCATGTACGCGGACATGCGAGCTTTTGCCTATTTTACAGGGTTTTAGTTTTGATGACTTTTTTCCACTTTACTATAGAATGACAGTGTCCTGATGTATTCCTTATGTATTTTTGGCCAATTTTCGATTATTTTAACCTTAAATAACGACAAAATTGACACATTGCAAAAATTGAAATTTCTCATGTACGCGGACCTGCGAGCTTTTGCCTATTTTACAGGGTTTTTGTTTTGATGACTTTTTTCCACTTTACTATAGAATGACAGTGTCCTGATGTATTCCTTATGTATTTTTGGCCAATTTTCGATTATTTTAACCTTAAATAATGACAAAATTGACACATTGCAAAAATTGAAATTTCTCATGTACGCGGACATGCGAGCTTTTGCCTATTTTACAGGGTTTTAGTTTTGATGACTTTTTTCCACTTTACTATAGAATGACAGTGTCCTGATGTATTCCTTATGTATTTTTGGCCAATTTTCGATTATTTTAACCTTAAATAACGACAAAATTGACAAATTGCAAAAATTGAAATTTCTCATGTACGCGGACATGCGAGCTTTTGCCTATTTTACAGGGTTTTAGTTTTGATGACTTTTTTCCACTTTACTATAGAATGACAGTGTCCTGATGTATTCCTTATGTATTTTTGGCCAATTTTCGATTATTTTAACCTTAAATAACGACAAAATTGACACATTGCAAAAATTGAAATTTCTCATGTACGCGGACATGCGAGCTTTTGCCTATTTTACAGGGTTTTAGTTTTGATGACTTTTTTCCACTTTACTATAGAATGACAGTGTCCTGATGTATTCCTTATGTATTTTTGGCCAATTTTCGATTATTTTAACCTTAAATAACGACAAAATTGACACATTGCAAAAATTGAAATTTCTCATGTACGCGGACATGCGAGCTTTTGCCTATTTTACAGGGTTTTAGTTTTGATGACTTTTTTCCACTTTACTATAGAATGACAGTGTCCTGATGTATTCCTTATGTATTTTTGGCCAATTTTCGATTATTTTAACCTTAAATAACGACAAAATTGACACATTGCAAAAATTGAAATTTCTCATGTATGCGGACATGCGAGCTTTTGCCTATTTTACAGGGTTTTAGTTTTGATGACTTTTTTCCACTTTACTATAGAATGACAGTGTCCTGATGTATTCCTTATGTATTTTTGGCCAATTTTCGATTATTTTAACCTTAAATAACGACAAAATTGACACATTGCAAAAATTGAAATTTCTCATGTACGCGGATATGCGAGCTTTTGCCTATTTTACAGGGTTTTAGTTTTGATGACTTTTTTCCACTTTACTATAGAATGACAGTGTCCTGATGTATTCCTTATGTATTTTTGGCCAATTTTCGATTATTTTAACCTTAAATAACGACAAAATTGACACATTGCAAAAATTGAAATTTCTCATGTACGCGGACATGCGAGCTTTTGCCTATTTTACAGGGTTTTAGTTTTGATGACTTTTTTCCACTTTACTATAGAATGACAGTGTCCTGATGTATTCCTTATGTATTTTTGGCCAATTTTCGATTATTTTAACCTTAAATAACGACAAAATTGACACATTGCAAAAATTGAAATTTCTCATGTACGCGGACCTGCGAGCTTTTGCCTATTTTACAGGGTTTTTGTTTTGATGACTTTTTTCCACTTTACTATAGAATGACAGTGTCCTGATGTATTCCTTATGTATTTTTGGCCAATTTTCGATTATTTTAACCTTAAATAATGACAAAATTGACACATTGCAAAAATTGAAATTTCTCATGTACGCGGACATGCGAGCTTTTGCCTATTTTACAGGGTTTTTGTTTTGATGACTTTTTTCCACTTTACTATAGAATGACAGTGTCCTGATGTATTCCTTATGTATTTTTGGCCAATTTTCGATTATTTTAACCTTAAATAACGACAAAATTGACACATTGCAAAAATTGAAATTTCTCATGTACGCGGACATGCGAGCTTTTGCCTATTTTACAGGGTTTTAGTTTTGATGACTTTTTTCCACTTTACTATAGAATGACAGTGTCCTGATGTATTCCTTATGTATTTTTGGCCAATTTTCGATTATTTTAACCTTAAATAACGACAAAATTGACACATTGCAAAAATTGAAATTTCTCATGTACGCGGACCTGCGAGCTTTTGCCTATTTTACAGGGTTTTAGTTTTGATGACTTTTTTCCACTGTACTATAGAATGACAGTGTCCTGATGTATTCCTTATGTATTTTTGGCCAATTTTCGATTATTTTAACCTTAAATAATGACAAAATTGACACATTGCAAAAATTGAAATTTCTCATGTACGCGGACATGCGAGCTTTTGCCTATTTTACAGGGTTTTAGTTTTGATGACTTTTTTCCACTTTACTATAGAATGACAGTGTCCTGATGTATTCCTTATGTATTTTTGGCCAATTTTCGATTATTTTAACCTTAAATAACGACAAAATTGACAAATTGCAAAAATTGAAATTTCTCATGTACGCGGACATGCGAGCTTTTGCCTATTTTACAGGGTTTTAGTTTTGATGACTTTTTTCCACTTTACTATAGAATGACAGTGTCCTGATGTATTCCTTATGTATTTTTGGCCAATTTTCGATTATTTTAACCTTAAATAACGACAAAATTGACACATTGCAAAAATTGAAATTTCTCATGTACGCGGACATGCGAGCTTTTGCCTATTTTACAGGGTTTTAGTTTTGATGACTTTTTTCCACTTTACTATAGAATGACAGTGTCCTGATGTATTCCTTATGTATTTTTGGCCAATTTTCGATTATTTTAACCTTAAATAACGACAAAATTGACACATTGCAAAAATTGAAATTTCTCATGTACGCGGACATGCGAGCTTTTGCCTATTTTACAGGGTTTTAGTTTTGATGACTTTTTTCCACTTTACTATAGAATGACAGTGTCCTGATGTATTCCTTATGTATTTTTGGCCAATTTTCGATTATTTTAACCTTAAATAACGACAAAATTGACACATTGCAAAAATTGAAATTTCTCATGTATGCGGACATGCGAGCTTTTGCCTATTTTACAGGGTTTTAGTTTTGATGACTTTTTTCCACTTTACTATAGAATGACAGTGTCCTGATGTATTCCTTATGTATTTTTGGCCAATTTTCGATTATTTTAACCTTAAATAACGACAAAATTGACACATTGCAAAAATTGAAATTTCTCATGTACGCGGATATGCGAGCTTTTGCCTATTTTACAGGGTTTTAGTTTTGATGACTTTTTTCCACTTTACTATAGAATGACAGTGTCCTGATGTATTCCTTATGTATTTTTGGCCAATTTTCGATTATTTTAACCTTAAATAACGACAAAATTGACACATTGCAAAAATTGAAATTTCTCATGTACGCGGACATGCGAGCTTTTGCCTATTTTACAGGGTTTTAGTTTTGATGACTTTTTTCCACTTTACTATAGAATGACAGTGTCCTGATGTATTCCTTATGTATTTTTGGCCAATTTTCGATTATTTTAACCTTAAATAACGACAAAATTGACACATTGCAAAAATTGAAATTTCTCATGTACGCGGACCTGCGAGCTTTTGCCTATTTTACAGGGTTTTTGTTTTGATGACTTTTTTCCACTTTACTATAGAATGACAGTGTCCTGATGTATTCCTTATGTATTTTTGGCCAATTTTCGATTATTTTAACCTTAAATAATGACAAAATTGACAAATTGCAAAAATTGAAATTTCTCATGTACGCGGACATGCGAGCTTTTGCCTATTTTACAGGGTTTTAGTTTTGATGACTTTTTTCCACTTTACTATAGAATGACAGTGTCCTGATGTATTCCTTATGTATTTTTGGCCAATTTTCGATTATTTTAACCTTAAATAACGACAAAATTGACACATTGCAAAAATTGAAATTTCTCATGTACGCGGACATGCGAGCTTTTGCCTATTTTACAGGGTTTTAGTTTTGATGACTTTTTTCCACTTTACTATAGAATGACAGTGTCCTGATGTATTCCTTATGTATTTTTGGCCAATTTTCGATTATTTTAACCTTAAATAACGACAAAATTGACACATTGCAAAAATTGAAATTTCTCATGTACGCGGACCTGCGAGCTTTTGCCTATTTTACAGGGTTTTAGTTTTGATGACTTTTTTCCACTTTACTATAGAATGACAGTGTCCTGATGTATTCCTTATGTATTTTTGGCCAATTTTCGATTATTTTAACCTTAAATAACGACAAAATTGACACATTGCAAAAATTGAAATTTCTCATGTACGCGGACATGCGAGCTTTTGCCTATTTTACAGGGTTTTAGTTTTGATGACTTTTTTCCACTTTACTATAGAATGACAGTGTCCTGATGTATTCCTTATGTATTTTTGGCCAATTTTCGATTATTTTAACCTTAAATAACGACAAAATTGACACATTGCAAAAATTGAAATTTCTCATGTACGCGGACATGCGAGCTTTTGCCTATTTTACAGGGTTTTAGTTTTGATGACTTTTTTCCACTTTACTATAGAATGACAGTGTCCTGATGTATTCCTTATGTATTTTTGGCCAATTTTCGATTATTTTAACCTTAAATAACGACAAAATTGACACATTGCAAAAATTGAAATTTCTCATGTACGCGGACATGCGAGCTTTTGCCTATTTTACAGGGTTTTAGTTTTGATGACTTTTTTCCACTTTACTATAGAATGACAGTGTCCTGATGTATTCCTTATGTATTTTTGGCCAATTTTCGATTATTTTAACCTTAAATAACGACAAAATTGACACATTGCAAAAATTGAAATTTCTCATGTACGCGGACATGCGAGCTTTTGCCTATTTTACAGGGTTTTAGTTTTGATGACTTTTTTCCACTTTACTATAGAATGACAGTGTCCTGATGTATTCCTTATGTATTTTTGGCCAATTTTCGATTATTTTAACCTTAAATAACGACAAAATTGACACATTGCAAAAATTGAAATTTCTCATGTACGCGGACATGCGAGCTTTTGCCTATTTTACAGGGTTTTAGTTTTGATGACTTTTTTCCACTTTACTATAGAATGACAGTGTCCTGATGTATTCCTTATGTATTTTTGGCCAATTTTCGATTATTTTAACCTTAAATAACGACAAAATTGACACATTGCAAAAATTGAAATTTCTCATGTACGCGGACATGCGAGCTTTTGCCTATTTTACAGGGTTTTAGTTTTGATGACTTTTTTCCACTTTACTATAGAATGACAGTGTCCTGATGTATTCCTTATGTATTTTTGGCCAATTTTCGATTATTTTAACCTTAAATAACGACAAAATTGACACATTGCAAAAATTGAAATTTCTCATGTACGCGGACATGCGAGCTTTTGCCTATTTTACAGGGTTTTAGTTTTGATGACTTTTTTCCACTTTACTATAGAATGACAGTGTCCTGATGTATTCCTTATGTATTTTTGGCCAATTTTCGATTATTTTAACCTTAAATAACGACAAAATTGACACATTGCAAAAATTGAAATTTCTCATGTACGCGGACATGCGAGCTTTTGCCTATTTTACAGGGTTTTAGTTTTGATGACTTTTTTCCACTTTACTATAGAATGACAGTGTCCTGATGTATTCCTTATGTATTTTTGGCCAATTTTCGATTATTTTAACCTTAAATAACGA
The DNA here is from genome assembly GCF_053919585.1 of Euprymna scolopes. Taxonomy (NCBI): domain Eukaryota; kingdom Metazoa; phylum Mollusca; class Cephalopoda; order Sepiida; family Sepiolidae; genus Euprymna; species Euprymna scolopes. The sequence goes on from NW_027633879.1 coordinate 45,687, forward strand.
CAAAATTGACACATTGCAAAAATTGAAATTTCTCATGTACGCGGACATGCGAGCTTTTGCCTATTTTACAGGGTTTTAGTTTTGATGACTTTTTTCCACTTTACTATAGAATGACAGTGTCCTGATGTATTCCTTATGTATTTTTGGCCAATTTTCGATTATTTTAACCTTAAATAACGACAAAATTGACACATTGCAAAAATTGAAATTTCTCATGTACGCGGACATGCGAGCTTTTGCCTATTTTACAGGGTTTTAGTTTTGATGACTTTTTTCCACTTTACTATAGAATGACAGTGTCCTGATGTATTCCTTATGTATTTTTGGCCAATTTTCGATTATTTTAACCTTAAATAACGACAAAATTGACACATTGCAAAAATTGAAATTTCTCATGTACGCGGACATGCGAGCTTTTGCCTATTTTACAGGGTTTTAGTTTTGATGACTTTTTTCCACTTTACTATAGAATGACAGTGTCCTGATGTATTCCTTATGTATTTTTGGCCAATTTTCGATTATTTTAACCTTAAATAACGACAAAATTGACACATTGCAAAAATTGAAATTTCTCATGTACGCGGACATGCGAGCTTTTGCCTATTTTACAGGGTTTTAGTTTTGATGACTTTTTTCCACTTTACTATAGAATGACAGTGTCCTGATGTATTCCTTATGTATTTTTGGCCAATTTTCGATTATTTTAACCTTAAATAACGACAAAATTGACACATTGCAAAAATTGAAATTTCTCATGTACGCGGACATGCGAGCTTTTGCCTATTTTACAGGGTTTTAGTTTTGATGACTTTTTTCCACTTTACTATAGAATGACAGTGTCCTGATGTATTCCTTATGTATTTTTGGCCAATTTTCGATTATTTTAACCTTAAATAACGACAAAATTGACACATTGCAAAAATTGAAATTTCTCATGTACGCGGACATGCGAGCTTTTGCCTATTTTACAGGGTTTTAGTTTTGATGACTTTTTTCCACTTTACTATAGAATGACAGTGTCCTGATGTATTCCTTATGTATTTTTGGCCAATTTTCGATTATTTTAACCTTAAATAACGACAAAATTGACACATTGCAAAAATTGAAATTTCTCATGTACGCGGACATGCGAGCTTTTGCCTATTTTACAGGGTTTTAGTTTTGATGACTTTTTTCCACTTTACTATAGAATGACAGTGTCCTGATGTATTCCTTATGTATTTTTGGCCAATTTTCGATTATTTTAACCTTAAATAACGACAAAATTGACACATTGCAAAAATTGAAATTTCTCATGTACGCGGACATGCGAGCTTTTGCCTATTTTACAGGGTTTTAGTTTTGATGACTTTTTTCCACTTTACTATAGAATGACAGTGTCCTGATGTATTCCTTATGTATTTTTGGCCAATTTTCGATTATTTTAACCTTAAATAACGACAAAATTGACACATTGCAAAAATTGAAATTTCTCATGTACGCGGACATGCGAGCTTTTGCCTATTTTACAGGGTTTTAGTTTTGATGACTTTTTTCCACTTTACTATAGAATGACAGTGTCCTGATGTATTCCTTATGTATTTTTGGCCAATTTTCGATTATTTTAACCTTAAAT